>NC_137112.1:11988964-12178964 GCF_949357685.1 Gobio gobio | reverse complement strand
ATGCTCCACATCCATCACCTGCTCCACATCCATCACTCTTAACACTGATGTACCACAGGGCTGTGTGCTAAGCCCGTTTCTCTACTCCCTCTTCACCTCCGACTGCAAGCCTGTGTATGGATCTAATTCTATCGTCAAGTTTGCGGACGACACAACGGTGATTGGTCTCATCAGCAACAACGATGAGACTGCCTATAGGGAGGAGATTCAGCACCTGGCCACATGGTGCACTGAAAATAACCTGCTCCTCAACACCACCAAAACGAAGGAGCTCATCGTGGACTTCAGGAAGGAGTCAAGAGGCACACACGACACCATCCACATCAATGGAATGGCTGTTGAACGTGTCTCCAGTTTCAAGTTCCTGGGGATCCACATCTCGGCGGACATGTCGTGGACAACCAACACCTCCAGCCTGGTCAAAAAGGCTCACCAGTGCCTCTTCTTCCTGAGGACAATGAGGAAGAATCAGCTCTCCTCGGCTATCCTGGTGAACTTCTATCGCTGCGCAATAGAAAGCATCCTGACCAACTGTGTGGCAGTATGGTATGGGAGCTGCTCTGTTGCAGAGCGCAAGGCACTGTAGCAGGTGGTGAAAACTGCCCAGCGCATCACAGGGACTCCACTACCTGCCATCGAGCACATCCAGAGGAAACGCTGCCTGCATCGAGCTCGCAGCATCCTCAAGGACTCGATCCTCTCACCCAGCCCACAGACTGTTTTCTCTCCTGCCCTCCGGCAGGCGTTTCAGGTGCCTCCGGACCAGGACCAGCAGACTAAAGAACAGTTTTTTCCCCAGAGCTGTCTCTTTATTGAACTCGAACCCCCGTTGATCCACTCCCTCATATACTCCTCTCCCCCCTCACATCTGCCTTCACTTGTTATGTGCACTACCTTAATCCACTGCTATATTCCTCATCTTAGCCTAACATATCATTGTATTCCTCTATCTGTAAAATTCTGTTTATAGTAATAGCCATCTGTATATTTATTCACTGTACATATTCACCTGTCACCTGTAATCTAATGATGGTTAAGTAATACTTGTGTTCCACAATGGTACAATGTTGCCTGAGAGCAACAGCTGAATTTGAAATGTTACTTTTTATTTAATATGAAATTTGTAATACATTATAAACTGAATAAATGTGTTTGTTCAGGTGTCTGGTTAAAGAAATTTATGTTTTCAATAATTATATGTAATTTTTCTACATGAAATTGTAAAATGTTTCGATTTGTCCGTTGTGGGACAATGTTGCCTTTAAAAAAATTAATTAATTAAAAAATTATGAAAAATTGTATTGCTATTGTTATAGTGTCCGATTGTAAGAAGGAAAAACACAACAAATATTTTTTTACTCATTGAAATCATATTGCGTACCATAGAGGCTTAAACCCTGTTGATATGTTTCGATGCTCAGACCCGTGTGCTCGTTTACAGACAAGCCCTTCATGAGGTGTGCTTGTTACAGTTTTTCTCAATTGCTAAAACACAATTTCTGAAACCTTGCTCCATTTTCTGAAAACAACACACAACCTCATCTTCAAGCACTATTTACAAAACCTCTGACTCCTCTTGCAAAATGCTTTCAAAACTTTCGCCTCAAAACTGTTTTTACCTATGTTCAAAATCAAACACTGCTCTCAAATCATGAGCAAAGTGATCAAAATGATATTTTGAAGCGCAAAATGCATCAACGAAGACCCCGTACTGTTGCCCACCTTAAAGGAACTGTATGTAAGAAATGTATTTCAATTAATCATAAAATGGCCCTGATATGTCACTAGACATTAAGAAATCATGTTAATTTCAAATACTTATATCACTGACAACAGTTGTCAGGCCAAGATATTGTCATTTTAAAAGTGAAGTTGCAGCCCTCAACTGATGTTGATGTTGACATGTTGTGTCATGCCTGAAGCGCCACCCTCCACCTGTCTACCAATCACAAAGTCAGTAGTGTTTCTGCATTCGGGTTGCCAGCTCTGCTCTAGTTACCACAGCTGCAGCTACAAACTTTTTGGATAAACAATGTCTAACTTTACGAAACCTAAACGGCCTCGTTATGAATCAGAAAAACGTTGTGACAGTGTCCGAGATAAAACAAGGATTTGTATAAGAGATGCCTTTGAAAGATGGAGACGGCTGAAAACGGAGAATAATTTGAAGACTGATGCCAACGTTGCTAATTTTCTCCTGGACAGGTAAGGTTCATCTAAGTTTGGCTAACTTGTACTTAATGTAAATGGACATTTCAAATATTCATGACAGTCGAACAAAGTTATGCATGTTCGTGCAAAGTAACGTTAGGTTAGCGCAGATGGAGGAGGTGGGTCATTGAATTGAAAACGTAACGTTAAGGAATTGTTTGGTAAATAAAAACGGCGAGTCGTCATTGCTAACATTAGTAATGCATTATCAGAGCCCTTTTCTCTGTCATTATGCTGGGACGCTGAGGAAAACAACATTCACTGCATGAAAAGTGGGATTTTCGTCAGTATGTGACACTGTAGATTGCCGTGAAACTTCAGGTTTACGACTGTGCACAGCAATTTGCAGGCAACACCGAAAACTGCCGTAAATTGTGGTAAATTGACGTGGGCCTTGCTTGGCAGTTTCCCCCCCCTCCCCTTAATTCTAGGGGAGGCTTTATCATGTAAATGAACATGCTGTGAGCTACACAAATGCAAATCAGAGTAGCAGCAGGGGGAGTTTTATCTAGGTTCTGAATTTTTTTGACTAAAACAAGTTTAAAGTTTAAGTTAAAATGTTATCTTAAATTTAAGTAAAATGTACTCGTTTTAGTACACATTACTAAATTTTTAGGGCAACCAGTTTGCTCCAATTTTTTAAGTAGATTCAACTTGTCCGGGCTCACAGTGTAGATTAATTACTCTGTATGTCATTAGCGATAACCAATGTTATGTAAAAAAAATAAAAAAATACAGGACAGCAGTTCATGTCTTCAACCTTTAGAGAGGTTATGTGATGCAACAAGACAATGAACCAAAGCACACAAATAAATCAAGTAAAGCATACAGTTTACATACCAAAATTAATTTTTCCACCCTGCACTGTGAATGATTTTTTAAATGGCTATTAATCATAAATGTGAAAAGTACAAGTTTGTGTGTTTATAGTTAAGTCAGATTGTGTTTTTCTGTAATTGTCATTTAAATTGAGCTCACACCACATTTTATGAATTATCAATGCAGATTTTCAATAGGTGGTTTCCTGGTTTAAATTATGCCAAGAGTAGGCCTTAATCTATTTAATCGTGAGTTAAAAAATTGTTGCCTGGAACAAAGATTAAGCACAGATTGCTAACACCTGGACTATGAGTCCTGAACTAAAATAAACTGGATTCATTTACAGTTTTATCTAATTGCTTACACACAATTTCTGAAAATATGGCTCCATTTCTTGTAACTCTACACACAAAACATCAGACATCTCTTGCAAAAGCAACACTTTGTGCAAAACTATTTTAACTATTTCCAAAAATGTTGTTTTTGCATATATCTAACTACACAATGCACAACTGGGTGGCATTTATAGTGAATCGAAAGTTATCCAGGGATAATGTCATGATGTAGTGTGTGTGTGTGTGTGTGTGTGTGTGTGTGTGTGTGTGTGTGTGTGTGTGTGTGTGTGTGTGTGTGTGTGTGTGTGTGTGTCCGTGACTCTTTAGCTCTGCACGCCTGCATGAGCTCGGGTGTTTTCGAAAAGAATCGGTACAGCGTTATAAATATGATCAAACTAAAGACTCTACAGAGATATGACGGATGCAACACTACTCTATAGGTACTCAAGATTAAGATGGAATTTACAGTTGAACTGAAATCAACTGAACTGAATCAACACTGAAGTCACTTGAGCTGAATATTGACACTATCTTGGCTTGTTAGAGCCGGTTTACAGCAGAATTTGTTTTGAACTTGTTACTGAAGCTGCTATGAAACAATATATTTTGTTGTATGCATATTCTTTCTTTCTCAAACCTTAGTTTTGATTTCTAAGTGATCAATTTATGTATAAGTGTTTTCACACATGATCATTGGCTGTATGGGTCCTCAGTAAATGAATGTGGCATTTAAATGGCAAAAGTTATTCTTGTCTCTATAACTTATGGCTTCCTAAAGACACGTTTATGGGTAAATAAAATATTAATAATATAAATAAAATGAATATCAAAACATATTTTAAATATAATGAAGTCATTTTATTATAGCACTCATCAGATGTTCCTGGAAACAAAACAGAGACAGAACAGTATAAACAAACTATACAACAAACTAAACACCAAATTACAAAAACATTATTATGTGAAAGTGAATAAAGTTGTGTGTGTTTTCAGTTATAAATATGTGCTGTGTAAATTAGCCTATACTTTTAGAAATTATATATAGCCTAACTTTAAAAAACAAACAATAACCCATATAGATAAATTATAATAATTGTATAATATTAAGCATTTACTTAATATACATTGTAACATTAGGCTACTTTACTCTAGCACAGTAGTCAGTTAAGCAATTAATTAATATCTTATATTAATATGTATGTAGCCTAGGCTACATCTAAAGGTAAGTCTGCTTTAAAAAAAAAAATATTACGCTTCGACATGTACAGAATGTGCGCGTTAAGAAACACGTTCAAATGTGTCTTCTTAACATGTTAAAACTGTGCGTGAAGCGGAAAACAGGGCGTGTTGAAGGTTGAAACGATCATAAGTCACGCGTTTCGTATAAAGAGATTTGGCCCCGGGCGCGTTCCATATCAGAGCCCTAGTCCAATGAGGTGCGAGGTCGAGGTCATGGCCATGACGCGTAGAAGACGAGCTTTAAAGTTTTTTTTATGTTTTTTGCTGCTTTCCTTTTTCGTGATCAACAATGACAGGACACCGTCTTCAACTCAATCTCTGCATGGACGCGACGAACTTTTTGGACTCATTTTCAGGAGGCTGTCTTCGTCTTCATAACTCTGAGGCAAACTGCAGTCGCTATGAACCACAGCATGGGTAATGTAACGTTACGATTTAAAGAATATGCTTTTATTCAGCTGTATAAGGAAATGGATGCGTTAATAGATCCGAGCTTAAAACTGCACATTTTGTTTACACAGACTATCCTCGCCTCATAACGAAGCCGTGAGCTCTTATCTGCTTGGAGAGATTTCCGCGAGTCCAGATTTAACCGCTGATCATGACGAAATTGTGTGTAAGTAACTTCTAATGTGTTTCTCATTCTTTGTTTAATTTTACCGTGACTGTTTTTATTAATACCAGTCTCATGTAATTGTTTTCCAGCTGCCTGTAAGACGTATTATGAATCGACACGCCGCAGCTTCAGATACAAACAACCTGAAACTGCGAAGTTTAGCTCGGAGTCGATCAAGAAGAAAAAGGGTAAGATTTATTATATTAGATCCGTTTTTTGTCAATGTGAGTATTTTTCAGGTTGCTTATTGTCTTTATGGATTGTATTACAGTTGCTGGAAGCAAGAGTGTGCTGGATGAGGTGGACATTTGGAAGTGCGCGACCATTGAACTCATGTTTGACGAGGAAGACGGCTTTGTTGACGGGGTGTCTGGATGGATTGTGCGGCCACCGCCCTCTCGCAGCCTGGAGCTCGCCGAACTTTACATTACGAGACATTACTGCTGCACTGTACATAGTTGTGTGTTTAACAATAAAGCTCTTTCTTTGAGTAAACCGCTGTGTTTTATAAATGAAGCCCTTTCTTTGAATGAACAGCTGTATGCTTATAAATGAAGCCCCTTGTTTGAATAAACGGCACGGTCCGTATAATTTTCCCATATATTCCTTGATGGTATGAATACTTCATAGCACAATAACATTAATATGAAACAAATTATTACAACATAAATTATATATTTATTATTATTATTATTGGGGTTTACATTTATAATGAGCCAGGGGGACCAATAATGATTGGTTTGCAGTGATCTGCCAACCAATCACGAGGGATTTTTCTTTTTTAAATGTAGTGGCTTCAGCCAATAGTGAGTGAGTAAATTCAAGTCTGGCCGTTGACTCTCTGGTTTCGCTGCTATTCATATGCTAATTAGAGGCGTCGCACCTCCGCGCGGTCTCTCAGCGGGGGGCTCTCCACCTACGTCATGGTTCGTTTACGACAATTTGTGGCACAGACGAACGCGACGTTCGCTGCCTCTAAATTGTCGAAAACTGCCGAAAATTAGGGAGATTTCCAGGAGTATACAGGCGTTTATGGGGTCGAAAATCCCACTTTTCATGCAGTGATTAGCACGCCTATATATGGCAATGTGAAAACGTATTTGAGACTGTAGCCTAACGTTACCTCAGTAAAAAATTTTCCTCATTCGTTCTTCGCATATATAGTGGACAAAACATGCTGCAAGTGGACCTGTATGACCATTGCTAATGTTATTTAGCTTTGCTGTAATTTTACTATAGTATTTTTTCATGTGGGAATGTCACATACGAGCGTTCATATTTAAGATTATATTTGGCTAATCGCCATTAGTAAATTTTTGTGATTCATAATTACTTCACAAACCATCGCTCTTGAAGCATAAACATAATTAACAGAAAGAAAAAAAACTTACTGTGTACGACTCGTCACTTGCCATTGAAAGCTCCGTGTAGCAGCCTACGTTCCTGCTGGGTCCTGCAGCCTATCTGGCAACCTCGAGTCAGGGGAGGGGGAGAGGGGATACACCGCTCTACAGTAATTTGAAAGTGATTGCAGTACCAGTTTTGGCCACAGTCCTACATACAGCTCCTTTAAGACTTGTTTGCAGGAAGAATGGGACAAAATTACACCTGAAACACTTCATCACTTGGTGTCTTCAGTCCCTAAACGTCTTTTAAGTGTTGTGAAAAGGAATGGCAACATTACAAAGTGGTTTGTTTTACAATAATTTACTGTCCCAACTTTTTTTGAAATGTGTTGCAGGTCTGAATGACAGGAAAGGATGCATATTTACAAATGACATGAAGTTGACCAGACAAAACATGAAATATTTTGTGTTCATATTGTCTGCAATGAAAGTCAAAGTAAATTTAGAAATCACTTCTTTTTTTTATTTATTTGCGTTTTCCATACTGTCCCAACTTTTTCTGATTTGGGGTTGTATATATATACATACACACTGCTTGAGACTAAACTAACAGATGTATTGGCAAAAATTTTTAAGAAAGAAAAGAAAGAAAGAAAAATCTGTTTTTCTAGTGCTTTGTGTTGTTTTGTGCAATCAGGCAGATAACTAAACATTTCCTTTCATTGGGGTCAGTGCAAAAATTGCTCTTGATAACTTGCTTGTGTTGCCATTTCTATTAGATCACTTCTTCATTCTCCATCTCCACTTGTTAGCCGGATGAAAGAAATTCTTGGCAGATAAATCCTCATGAGGGCAATAGTTTACTTGACTTTTCTTACAGAACGTCTGATAGATTGCTGTATCCCACAGTTTGACATACTGAATCCCAGGTATTTCCAAATCAGAAGGGAAACCAATGCGTTATGTATGACTTTCAATACAATTTGGCTTGAGACCAAACCCACCAATAAGTAGTCTTACCTCTGTCCTCACAGCAGTGTGCTGCAAAACAAGACAGGCACTTATTTACTTAATAACATTCTGAGTTTAAAACCACTATTTTGACCAAAAGCATGCAGTGCTCTGCTGGAATCTGAGAAATGTTCAGTTTTATGCAAATTTCAGCCCAATATCTATGCACAGAATGTTTAATTTTAGTCAATAGTGACAACTATTATTCTTCTATTAAAGGCACAATATGTAATTTTTTTGCGGCCAGAGGGTGCATTTTCAAAACAATTACAAAAGCGAATTTTGATGATGCTATGAAGGAGAGTGAAACAATGGGAGATATCATTTTCACCATCCAGACTTGTATGGAATTCACAAATCATGTTCACTGATGATGTAATTCATTAGTTTTTATATTACCTGTACGTTTGATCACACTATTTTATGTCATCGTAATGAATTAGCTGCAAGGAACGTGAAATGTAATGCTATATTAGCCTGTTACTGTTACAATCCACGCCTGTCCCGGACTCCATCTCCAAAGATCCTCTCTGTCTCACACTTGAACTCACTTCCTCATCATCTCTCCCACTCTCCCCGGATTCCCTGAACCTGGTCCTCGTCATCTAGCACTCTTTTATATTGAACTCACTCCCTGCACTCCTTGTCCATTGTTAATTGTTATGCTAATGTGTGTGTTGTGTTCGGTTCTCAGTTTGTCAAATAAACCTGTCTTCTGGAAGCCCTGGATATTCTCTTGCCTACTGCACCACACCACCGTAATAGAACAATGGACCAAACTGCCAGGACTTCTAAGAACAAGATGGGGATTTTTCTCTTCCCACTCTCTCCCGTGGCCCCTGAGAGTGATGCAACGGCGGTGGATCGCCTGTGTGGGCTTCGGCAGGGCGGTCACCCGCTGGAGAGGTATGTGGAGGAATTCACTGAGCTTTCTAGTTTGGTGAACTGGCCAGATGGACCGCTTAACGCGTTTTTTCTGATGGGCCTGGACGAGGACACTATTTGTTTCATGGAACCTGCCTGTTCCTTTTCCCTAGTCGAGACAATCAATCTGATTTTGTGCCTAAATTGTTCTGATTTAGAGATCGTTGAGGTACATGAGAATACGTGTCTTCCTCGTCCAGTCCCCTCAGAGAAACACGCAGCCTGGTCAGTTCATCCACAGCCAGTTTCCTCCACCTATCTCTCCCTTACCGTGTGGTCCTGCCAGCCCCAAAACCAAATGGCCGAGGAAGAGGGCCACCGCTAAGCCCTCGATTCCGGGCGAGATGGCCGAGCCCTCGCCAGAGCCACAAGAGCGCTGGCTTATGGACTTTTGGAGCGAACCTGCAGTGCCCGCTCCAAGTCTCCTGGATTCCACTCCAGGCCTCCTATAAGCCTTTGGGTGGGGAACATGTGGGTGGGACTCTGGATTCACCCAAGGCTCCTGATCCGCCCAAGGCTCCTGAGTCTTTTGGAAGCCCTGGATCTTCTCTTGCCTACTGGACCACACCACCTTAACAGTTACTGATATGTGATCATTTGTCAAATGATTTGGTGGGTTAATGCTGCGCAGTTTTACGTGCAATTGTACTAAAAGTACATTTGAACGAACCCACAGTATTTGCAAGTAATAATTTTGTGCAAGACATACTGTATTTAATTTCACTGCCATAGACTTGATATAATATAACTGTATGTGTAATTTCATCAGCATAACCCACACATAATTATGTACAATTATGAACATTGTACATTATACATAATTATTTCTCTGTTTGTCCCAAAGCCTGCTTGCCTCAGTTGATCTACGTTTAAGGTTTTTTATTTTTTTTTATTTTCTATACTCACCAATGAATAATCGTGATCCATGGTGATGCTGTATAACGTCCACTTCTGCATTTGTCCACTTGTGTTGCCATTGTTTCTACAAGCAGAAACCTTGGATAGCGCGGATATTACGTCATTGATAGGCAAAAGTGACAATGCTTGATGGGATTGAGATCTGAGGAATTTGGAGGCCAAGTCATCTCCTCAAACTTGTTGTTGTGCTCCTCAAACCATTCCTGAACCATTTTTGCTTTGTGGCAGAACGAGTTATCCTGCTGAAAGAGGCCACAGCCACCAGGAAATGCCGTTTCCATGAAAGGGGTCTGCAACAATTCTTAAGTAGGTGGTACGTGTCAAAGACCCAAGGTTTCCCAGCAGAACATTGCCCAAAGCATCACACTGCCTCCGCCGGCTTGCCCTCTTCCCATAGTGCATCCTGTTTGCCTGTGTTCCCCTGGTAAATGACACACATGCACTGGGACATCCACGTGATGGAAAAGAAAACGTGATTCATCAGACCTGGCCATCTACTTCCATTGCTCCGTGGTCCAGTTTTGATGGCCACGTGCCCACTGTTGGGGCTTTCGGCGGTGGACAGGGGTCAGCATGGGCTCCCTGACTGGTCTGCAGTTATGCAACCCCACATGCAACAAACTGCGATGCACTGTGTATTCTGACACCTTTCTTTCAGAACCAGCATTAACTTCTTGAGCAATTTGAGCTACCATACCTTGTCTGTTTGATCGGACCACACAGGCCAGCCTTCGCTCCCCACGTGTCATCAGTGAGCCTTGGCCGCCCATGACCCTGTTGCCGGTTCACCACTGTTCCTTCCTTGCACCACTTTTGATAGATACTGACCACTACAGATAGGGAACGGCCCACAAGAGCTGCAGTTTTGGAGATGCTCTGAACAGGTGCCGTGATGAAGAGATAATCAGTGTTATTCACATATGCCTGATCCATGTATTTCACGCTGTGCAAGTGGTTTTTGGATATTTTATTACACAAATATTACATATTGTGCTTTTAAGCATTAGGGGTAAGAAATTAGGGGTAAGAAAATCAAACTTAATTCAAAAATGTATTCTCTGAAAACAAGTCTTATTAGTTCAATAATACCTTTCGAGGACAATTTTTGGTAACGCTTTAGATTACGGCCCGGAAAGTACTGCGTAAGTAAAGAGAATTTACATCATAATTTTCGGTAATTATAGTGTAACTATAAAGTAAGTATGTGTAGGTATAAGGGAATATTATGTAATATTGAGGAAATAAAGGGGTTACTATCAGGAAAAGTAACACATTATTTATACTGTAAGTATTTTTTAATTAAGGGGTAATTATCCATGTAGTTACAGGGTAAGTATGAATCTACGGGCTGTAAATAAAAGTGGTTCTTGTTCCCCTCTTGTTTCATGTTACAGGGTAAGTACAATAAAAAATGTACACGATCTAATATCACTCGGAAACCTTTATTTAAAAAAACAAGTTTTTTAAAACAGATTTACAACGTTTCTTATTCGTTTCTCTTGCTTGGCTTTATCCTCGTCTTATTCCTCTACTTTTTCGTCCTTGACATCAAAACATCAAACAGCACATACAGCAATAACTACAGTAATCCATACGATCCCAATGGATGAATCTGTGTCTTCTGAAGTGAAACGATAAGTGTTTGTAAGAAAAATAACAATATTTAAAAAAAATTTAAACTGTTGACTATCTCCCGTGTGTTTCAGATGAAACTTGCGCAAGAATGTCATGAAAGCTGGAAGCTTCTTAACTCACACACGTGCTGGTAACAGCTGATCGGATGCGAAAAGATTAGTAATGAGAGCATTTCTTGGTGTACTTTTTATTTTAATAAATAATAATACAAAATATCAAAATACCTGGGATTCTTCTTAAGATTTATCAGTGGAAATAACGATAAAAAAGAAGAAGAACAAGAGGAAAACAAGCAAGAGAAGCAAAAAAGGGACAAAAGGGTTTGGTGAATGAATGTCATCATGACTTGAACCTTATTTGACCTGTTGTAGGCACATGAGGGGACAGGAGTTCTCATTAGTTAATAATATGGTTGAAAGAACAGATGGAGCTCAAAATGAGTTGTTTTTCTCATGTTCTCATGGTCCAGGTCCCACTTGGCACAAATTAATCCATATTTGCATTAACGTTATGTGAGATTCTCCCCTCTGTGACTAATGTGGACTGTGAATTTGGCTGATGTTCTCCACTCTAACTGATGGATGGTGTATGAACTGATTTATCAAAAAGGCAGTGATGTTATTCATTTTTAATGTGCACTGCAAAACATTATGGTAACACTTTATTTCAATAGTCTACTCAAGACATTCTACTGACTATAAGTCAGTTTGAAATTCAGCTAGCGGTCATTAGAGTATAAGTAGACTTTCTGCTTAATATCTACTAACACTTTATTTTGATGCTCCTCAACAGACATTCTACTGATTACAAGTAACTTTGCAACTACATGACAACTTACTCTACTAACCCAAACCCTAACCTAACAGTCTAATAATATTCTAATGAAAGTTAGTTGACATGTAGTTGCAAAGTTACTAGTTTTTTTTTTAGTTTAAAAAAAGTTACACATTTTATTTGTCTTGTTTTCCAGTGTCTGTTACAATGTTACATGTATGTGCTATAGTGATAACAGTAAATTATGCATAATTACATGCAAGCAAACCTGAACCCTACACTAAAAAATATTATTGATTTAACTTAAAAAGTAAGCTACCTGGTTTTCTTAAAATCTTGAGTCCATTGAAATTTGAGTTAATTCAATGAAGGAGATTGGTTTAACAAATAGAAACACAACATATTATGTTATCTGAATCAAATAATTGATTAAGTTGATTGACAAAAGATAAAAAGCTGTGATAACAAATCATGAAAATATTTTATATTAGGAAGTACATGTAGTTAATATTACTCAGTACTTAAATATATAATTAACCTGTAACAAGGACACCTTAAAATAAACTGTAACCCGAATATCTAAATATTCTTAGATCAAGATGTACTTGAGAAGCAAAATGATTAAATATATGAAAAATAAAATGTTCAAAATTAAGTGAGTTTATGCTTAAAACAAGAACAAATCGGTCAGCGGAGTCAGAAAAATAATCTTGTTTTCCCTTTATTTTTCTGACCCCCTGGCAGATATTTGTTCTTATTTTAAGCATAAATCTTTTTTTCTTTTTTTTCAGACAACAAAACTTAATTTCTTATGCAATTTTGCTTCTCAAGTAAATGTATCTTGATATAAGAATTTTTAGATTTTTATAATGGAAAACAAGACAAAAATACAGAGGAAGAAAAGGTGGTTACTGCTTATGCAGTAATCATTAATAAATGGTTTAGTTCTTCATTAGTCATACATTAATTCATGATGTGGTTGAAGATTCCAGATCATATGTGATTCACACCAGCAACACCTGATATGAATCTTTCAGCATGAAATCAAGAATTTGACAAAGGTGGAATGTTTTCTGGATGTAACATTTTGTGATTTTTTTTTTTCACTTTTGATAAATCAGAAAGATTATGTCACATGACTTTTTAGCTGGAATGGAACAATGTAGACAGAACTCCATAAAAACATCAATTTGTGACAGGACTGCCAACATGTTACATTTTTATTAAAACATTTTGTCTTTTATCAGTTACAGACAAGTAAAGTGAGATTGACAAGTTCTGTAAGAAATTAATTGCTTGTTCTCTCAGATCAGATGAGAATGTGCTCTGTTTAAACTATTATCAGCTGTAGCTTTGTCATGCTCTGCTGATAAAATGTGCCAATGAGCCAAAGTCAGCCTTAAAATGCAGTGAGTCATCCTGAAGGGACACATCAAATTAAAATTACCTGTTGCAAAAAAGTGACTGAATGCTCCAGGAAAAATATGAGTGTCCCGGGGAGAATTTCTGCAGTCAGGCTTCTCTCTGCTCATACGAACAGACTTGACAGCCACGGCTAAAGACATGCTAAATTTACATGTAGCTCAACACGTGTTATAGGAGTTTGTTTTTGGTGGTAGATTTATGTGGATTAACCTCACCCATGGTTGTCTCTTGTCAGCTGAGTGTAAGAAATGTTTGAGGACAGGCCTGAAATCAGCATGCAGCCAACAAAAATAAATTTTCATGAAATCACCATTATTGCATCAATTAGGCCTACATAGTATTAGGAATGCGATACTTCCAAAGGTTGTGTGTAGAACACTGAAATGTTTCTCTATAAAATCCAAATGCCCATTCATCTTATTTTACAGTTAACTAATATATATTTAAGATAATTGAAGCCTTTTCATTCACTAAACCCATATGTTTCAGGTAAAAGGAAGTTATACTGCCATTGCTGTAGATACACTATATTGCCAAAAGTTTTGAGACACCTGCCTTTACATGCACATGAACTTAAATGACATCCCATTCTTAATCAATATGGAGTTGCAGCTATAACAGCTTCAACTATTTTTAGAAGGCTTTCCACAAGGTTTAGGAGTGTGTTAATGGGATTTTTTGACCATTCTTCTAGAAGCGCATTTGTGAGGTCAGGCACTGATGTTGGACGAGAAGGCCTGGCTCGCAGTCTCCGCTCTAATTCATCCCAAAGGTGTTCTATCGGGTTGAGATCAGGACTCTGTGCAGGCCAGTCAAGTTCCTCCACACCAAATTAGCTCATCCATGTCTTTATGGACCTTGCTTTGTGCACTGGTATGCAGTCATGTTGGAACAGGAAGGGGCCATCCACAAACTGTTCCCACAAAGTTGGGAGCATGAAATTGTCCAAAATGTCTTGGTATGCTGAAGCATTAAGAGTTCCTGTCACTGGAACTAAGGGGGCAAGCCCAACCGCTGAAAAACAACCCCACTCCATAATCCCCCCTCCACCAAACTTTACACTAGGCACAATGCAGTCAGGCGAGTACCGTTTTCCTGGCAACCGCCAAACCCAGACTCGTCCATCTGATTGCCAGACAGAGAAGCGTGATTGGTCACTCCAGAGAACATACTGGCATGCTTTACACCACTGCATCCAGTGCTTTGCATTGCTCTTGGTATTGTAAGGCTTGGATGCAGCAGCATGAGGACATTTCACGAATGGACTTATTGCACAGGTGGCAACCTATCACGGTACCATGCTTGAATTCACTGAGCTACTGAGAGCGACCCATTCTTTCACAAATGTTTGTAGGAGCGTCTGCATGCCTAGGTGCTTGATTTTATACACCTGTGGCCATGGAAGTGATTGGAACACCTGAATTCAATGATCTAGGGGTGTCACAATACTTTTGGGAATATAGTGTAGATTTATGTAAAAGTGCTTTTACACAGATATGCTGTGAAATGTTGAAATGAATGAAATGCATTTAATTCTCAATCAGCTTGATGTTCACAATATTAAAGAGTTTAAGTAATGTATAATCACAAGTAAAAGTAATCACAAAGACTATTATCTTTGAACAAAATGGGTCTCGTTCACTAATAATTTTGTGGATTATTTCGTATTTGTACGCACAGGAGATCTTCTCATGAAAAATCTCTGCCTAATTCACAACACGTTCGTCCGCACATGAATTTGTTCTTAACCTCGTTCTGATTTTAGTGAATTTGGAGCATTCTAAATGAGCGGGTGCGTGCATGAGGTTAGTCATTTGCATAAAACACTCCCAAACCATCTCCATAATCTCCATTATATTAATAGAATTTTATATATGGATTACATAATACAAATAATGCAACATACTTCAATATAATTATGATCGTGTTAGGATGAAACATAACACGATTATAAGGCCGTAC
This sequence comes from Gobio gobio, assembly GCF_949357685.1. Taxonomy (NCBI): domain Eukaryota; kingdom Metazoa; phylum Chordata; class Actinopteri; order Cypriniformes; family Gobionidae; genus Gobio; species Gobio gobio. Next base: position 12,163,749 of record NC_137112.1, on the reverse strand, counting down.
AGAGTAAGTGCTTTTTGCGTACATGTGGTTTCAGTTGTTCCAATATTTTTTCGTAAATTTTGAATTTAAATCAAATTTTATTATAACATTTTTGGTGAATCGTGATTTGTTCTTAAACTCCCCCTGTAGTCAAAAATGTGACATTTTGGCAAAATTAAGTGTTAAAAAATTTCTTCCTGCCTTAAAATAGTTTGAATGTTACTCTACACCCTCGCTTAATTTAGTATATGCGGAGCCATGAATATGCAAATTAACCCCGTCTCCCCTCACCCACACCAGCTCAGAGACCCACGCGCTCAACTTTAACTCAAATTACTTTAGTAAACGTTGCACAATGATTTCACTCTCTACAACGTCAGACACATAACAGTAATTAATATGATTAGCCTTTTGCTTAACTACATTATTAAACAGCTAACAATGTGTTACTAATGTTACACACACATTTTTCCCGCTCGTCGTCTCAGAGTCAAACAGCTGACAGCTTCAAACAATCAGCATCCTTACAAACAATTTGAACATCATAGAACATCAGTGGAGAGGGGCATATAATTCATCGTAACATCATAATATTCACCCACTATATTGCTAAATGTACACGTTTTTATCAACAAAAAATATACCGGTATGGCTTCTGTTGAGACTCCCCTGCTTTGCAGCATTGTTAATGATATGCTAAAGCCTGCCCGCACGTTGACGTGATTGGTTACAAGGTAGTTTGTGACGTCAGAAACACCAACGATTTAAAACCACGTTTTAAGACTGTCTTTGGTTCACTGGACAGTTAAGGAGAACATACTCAGGAATGATGTTGATTATGAATCTTTACATGGTTTGTCGGAAAGCATATAAACATATAAACAACATTAAAAACGTGATTTTCACCACTGGGGGTCTTTAAAATTGTTCGTACGCATGCTTAGTGAATGAGACCCAATGTTCCTAGATGAGAACTGTGAAAGGCCTGTTTTTTTACGCATTATGTCCCATCATGAAACCATGGGAAATGACCTGTTATTTCTCGGTTAGGAGGGTGTATTGAGGGCACATTCCAAGACAGCAAACAATTCTTGCCAGGCCCCCTGTGTGAAAGGATAAGACGTACCTTTGCGAAGTAATGAGAGACCGTATTCTAGCCTGAGGCCAGACGGCATTAATTTTACATTTGAGCCACAAGTTTCAAATTAGCTCAGCAGAATAATCTCAACATACTTCGGTTTAATGATTGTTGCTCACAGTTGAGCTCCATATGAACAAACAATAACACAACTCATGGATATAACAACAGCAAAGATTTTAATTTAATAATAAACAGAGAGCACATTTGACCTATATGTCGGCCTTGAAAAGTGAGAACAGGCACAATCTATTTCAGTTAATGAATTTCATCAGTTTCATCTCTGGCATGAGTTTTTTTGTGACCCAAATAACTAAAAAATCTAAATAAAAACTATAAAACTTTGAATAAATAAAGGATGGTTTGAAATATAATATAATATTTCCATATTTTTTTTTCGATTTGGAGAATGTATTGTAAAAATGTTTGGTTAGTGTAATAAATATATAATGTATTGCATATACTCTGTATCACAGACAGTTGTTCATATGTTGTGTATTATTGTGGCATTTAAAATGGGCATTAGTCATAAAGTACATGCTTGGAGAGAGCCAAGAGTTTTCCTTTTGTCTTTTTGTTAATTATCTATACTCACAAGGAAACTTAATACTTGCATCATGATGAAAGTCCACATGAAATACGAACATATTGTTTTTGCCAATGTTGCAATGTAGAGTTTGCTCTACAGTACATTTGTAAAAAATATATTGTTCAAGATATAAATGATATAAAATAAAAGATATAAATATTTTTCAAAGTCTTGTGTTAAAATGCTTATTCAACCCCACCATGCATGTCTGATTTGGCAGTCAGGTCATAGTGGCAAGTGACATTTAGACATTTCACCTAAATGTATAAGACACACATGGTCACGTTGAGAGTGGCAGTCCATGCATTGCTTCTTCTTTAGCTCAGGTGCTGTTATGTAATGCTTTCATGACCACAGCGTAAGTCCTTCTCTCTGCTCTTTAATTCTCCCTCTCCATAATGGCATTTCGATGGCCTTCCTTTTGGACAGAAATGATTCTTTTCTCTGAGGTGATTCTCCAGGTGTTGAGGCAGAAGAATGAAGAGGCAGTCCAACAGATGAGTGCATATCAGTTTAGCTGTGCTCCAATGGACGATCATGTTGACCTGCCCCTACTGAAGGAGAACAACGAAAAAAGAAAACAAAGTATTGATGAGATAGCAAAAGCTGGTGTAAATGACTTCCATATCTATTAATGAAAACAGTTACATTTATATAAAGACTTAAATAAGTTTACTGTATTACTACACACTCTATAATAATCCACACATCTCATTCAGATACTCATATGTATCCCACACAACCCAGGCTTATTGGAAAAATGTGAAATGTCCAGTGAGTGGCACTAAAAAGCGCATTTAGTTTTATCTGAAACAGATGAATCTGAATCTGACAATGTTTTATTATGTTGGTTGTTGTACAGTTTCGCGGCAGTTTGGAAAATAACGTACCACCAGAGGCGTTTCCTCCGAGGAGGAAAGGGAGGCAATGCCTCCTCAAAAAATGAAATGAGAAAAAAATCGGTAACACTTTACAATACGGGTGCACTAATATGCATTAATCCATACTTTACTAATGCACAGATAATCATGAGTTAATGTATGACTAATGAAGAACTAAACCATTTATTAATGATTACTGCATAAGCAACTAATGAACATTCTATATGATTAATAGATTAAGTAATAAATGAATTGCTATCAATTAAATGTGTCATCATGTATTACTTCCCTAATAACATATTACATTAACTAATAATGTAAATTAATGTGTTAATTACCACAATGAGTCAAAGCCATGCATTTCAACTTCCAGTTGTCTACTTTAATTAATCAGTAGCTAATGATTTGCCCATGACTGTAAACTAATTGTTAAGTAATATGTCTTTGAGGTTATGGGTTCTGAATTAATTTTGAATTAGTTAACAGTCATGTGCCTCAACAAATAAAGTCACAACATAATGATACCTTTGCAAATCATTAGCTAATGATTAATTAAAGTAGACAGCTGGAAGTTGAAATGCATGGCTTCAACCCATTGTGGAAATTAACACATTAATTTACACTATTAGTTAATATAATTTGTTATTAAGGAATGAATACATGATGACACATTTAATGAATGGCAATTCATGTATCTATTAATCATACAGAATCTTCATTAGTTTCCAAAAAATGTAGGTAGAGACAGTTTTTTCCAATGAGCCTGCTGTTATTTTAATGGTTTGGGGGTTTATTGTTACCTCCGACTGCAGAAAGCGGTACACTCCATGTCACTGTGTAAAGCACACGCGCAGCGCTGACCTCCTATGCTGCCCTCGGCAGAACGCCGTACCCGCTGGGAGCCTCTATAACTTGACATGCCATATGGGACAGTGCGCCTGCCAATGCACAAAGGGGAAAGGGTTATGACCTTGAGTTACGGAAAACACAATCGCAGCTCTGCTTAAAGTGAGAACTTTTTTTAACGAGAAGCTCAAATCCCCCCACAAAATTATACTGTATATCACGTCTTCATCCACCTTAAAATGTCAGAGGCTGGTAGTTTAAACCATAAGGATTTAATGCGTGCTCAGAGTCTTCTCTGAGTTTCACTGCCCTAGTTTGATCTTTCTTTCGCACTCATGGAACAGGTTACATACACAATCTGCCAAGAGGTCTGAAATGTGACACTGAACCATGCATAATGTGGAGGTCAGAAAATTGTCAGCACCATCCCAGATTATGATTGTTATGAAGCTGTCAGCATTATTTAATGACCCTTAATGTTTAATAAACAAAGATTCAAGAACCTTAAAGAGTTCGTTCAGCTGCTTATATTATAGTATGCAATAATTTTAAACTTATAAAGAAAATTTTTGGCATAAATGGTCAAAAACGTTAGCGTTCTACATAGAATATTTCAATAGAACCTTAGACTTCTGTCAGGTGCTTGATATATAGAACTCTTAAAGGGTTAGTTCACCCAAAAATGAAAATTCTGTCATTAATTACTTACCCTCATGTCGTTCGAGAAAGTCCATCTCACTACAGTGGTTCTAAAATAACTTTATGAATCGGCGAGAATAGTTTTTGTGCGCAAAAAAAACCTAAATAACGACTTATATAGTGATGACGATTTCAAAACACGGCCTCATGAAGCTTCGAAGCGTTATGAATCAGTGAGTCGAATCATGATTCGGATCGCGTGTCAAACCGCCAAACTGCTGAAATTTGGAGATCCAAACTGCTCATTCGATTCACTGATTCATAACGCTTCGAAGCTTCATGAGGCCGTGTTTTGAAATCGTCATCACTATATAAGTCGTTATTTAGGGTTTTTTTGCGCACAAAAACTATTCTCGCCGATTCATAAAGTTATTTTAGAACCACTGTAGTGAGATGGACTTTGTAACGACGTCTTTAGTACCTTTTAAGGGTCTTGAGAGTGAACCGTGCATTGTGCCAATGGAGGCCTTTCAGAGCCATCGGATTTCAACTAAAATATCTTCATTTGTGTTCCGAAGATCAACGGAGGTCTTACGGGTGTCGAACGACATGAGGGTAAGTAATTAATGACAGAATTTTCATTTTTGGGTGAACTAACCCTTTCAGGGGTTCCCATCATGGGATAACATTTTAATTAATTAGTTCAGTTTTATTTATTTATTTTATTTTTATTAAATTGTATTTATTAAACAGCATGTTAACATAACTTCACTAGAAAAAAGTGGAAATAACCTGTTAAAAATTAAAGTATGCAATCATGTTCGATGTTTCTCCTCATATAGAACTTTGCAAAAAGAGTTCTTTAAAATTAAGTCAAGAACCTAACCCCAATGAACATTTTTTCCTAAGAGTGACAAGGATGCACATAACTTTTGAGCTTTCAGCAGAGTTTAGCATGTGCAGATGTTCACTGGCAAACCAAACTTAGTTTGGTTAGAAAATAGTAATATCTAACATGTAAATGTAATATTTCACAGTAAGAACAGACAACCTATACATTTAATTAAAAATACACTTCAGGTCAAAAGTGTCGACCCTAAGACTGATCATACACAGCAGGCTTAGTTTAAGGAGTTCAGCTCATTGATAACATGCCATATCTCACTTCAACTCATCACAGGCCACCTTTCAGTTCATTAGACTTTGTGTTTTTTTTGGTAACACCTCAGTAAATGACTCTTACAGTATGCAAACTAATGAAGCAGACTCCAAGGCTCAGTAAATCTGAACAGCTGTAGTCAGGGAGCTAAAGGCCTCGTCATCTGCTAAGAGTTACTTCTGCAAACATCCTGTCATGAAAGCATGTCTTTGATCCCCGTCTATTCTATTTAGCCAGTATTATATGCTAGACAAGTGCCTAGACAAGTGGCTGAGAAAATGAATTACTCTCAAAGAAAATAATTATTGTAAACTATGCAGACCTACATTTCATGATGTTCTGAAGGTTTTCTTTATGAACATGAATTATGATGAATTCTCTTAACAAGTTAGTATATTTCACAAATTTAAATGGCAACTTTAGTTGGTGACGTATAGTTTTGCTAATTTGCTAAGACGGAGCTCGTAGCAGAAGCTGAAACATTTCCGAAACTACTCCGGCTCTCTTAATAAAGATAAGTTACTCCACTAAGGATAAGTTAATCATTATCATGTACAATTAATTGAACATTTTCAATAAGAATGATGCATGTGAATTGTTTAAACTACACAAGAAGTTTGCAGTCTTATCTCTGATAAGGAAGGGGCAGGCCAGAAATAACTCAGTTTTGACAGAAAGGAGAGCGCTTGTCTGTGTCTCTTGAGTTTCTGTAGACTGCCAAATGTAACAGTTCACTTTTTCTTCTAAGACAGCAATCATATTCACTTACAGTAAAAAATATAATGCAGCAACACATTTTTCACATTCATATTTTTAATTTTAGCAATCAAATTTGGTTACACATGTTTTAAGGCGACATAGTTACATAATAGGGTACAACAGGGCTAAAGGCTTTTATTTTCCTCTAAACCACTAGATGGCACAAAAACTTTCCAAACATCAGTTTTTTAAGATGCCCGTGGAAATGTGTCTGATGCCTGATGCGATCGCGGGCAGCAGCGCAAAGTTGATCAATGTTCAAAGTTTTGTTCAAGGTAAGTAAAGCTACAGTTTTTCAATAAACGAAGAATATGTAAAAGTATGGTAGGCTATTTGGGCTAAAAGGCGCCCCTGCTGTCAGGGATTAAAAATATTAAGTTGGGTGTCCACTTTAAAGATAATCACCATATTTATAATGAAACCATCATATTTAAAAATATGAAACCAATCATATCATATAATAAAATATAATTTATTGATACTTATATAAAATGATATAAAATTATTATGAAATCTCCTTCAATGCTTTCAGAATCTTTACTTTTTGAAATTACTTTATTTATATATATATTAACATATTTTAATGACAGCATATTTATTGAACAAAATTTTTTCAAAATAAACAGAAAATAGTGCAAACTTTGTTAAATTGATTGTTTTGAACAAGTATTAACTATGCATATCTGTTTCTGTATATCTATAAAACTTAAACTGTGTATCAATACTGTGTGTCTTTTGCCCTGTGTGTCTGTGGGGTAAAAGTCCCCTCGCCACCCCATACATTTACACGATTTTTAAACTAAATAAACCACTTTTATTATTTAAATGTAAAAATATTTTTCCTGCAATCCTATACTATGGGAGTAATGAAAAGCAAATGTTCTTAAGTTGTGCCTTCAGCTCTGTTGTACCCTAATATTAATAACTACATGTACTCACTATAGAGTTGTTTACTGTAGACTTGTAATTATGCATCATTTATTACTATAGGACATGTAGTAGCCTAACATGTAACTATGTCACCTTAAATTAAAGTGTTACCCCAAATTTGAATAATTTTATGAACTTCTTATTAAATGTCACAGTAGTTAGTGGTTTGTTTATTTCAAAGTGCATGACATATGTACAGTAGATTATTAAGAACAGAACATTTTATTTCATGTTTCTTCATGTTCACATGGTGATCAAGTAGCACAATTCTTAAATATATTGTCACATTTACACACTACTATTTATGCATTAACCAATAAATGCCTCTTAAAGATAGTTTAAATCAAAGTCGGCCATTATAAATCCATCATGTCTTTAAAACCAGAGGAACAGTAAAATAAACTTACTCCGGTGTGTTGATCCAGATGATGTCCAGGTGACAGTAGTAAACACACTCCTTGTCTTTGTAGGAGTAACATGTGCATCTCTTGGCTCTCCTCTGTGGTTTTAGGAGCTGGCAGGAATAAGACGCTCCAGGTTTATTAGCAGAATCACTGAGCTGCTTAGGAGTCACACTTGATACTTTAATGAAATCCTTCGCTGTGTTTTTCACAAGCACATCTTGACGAAACGAGGAAAAGCCTGAATATGAAAATGCATTAATTAGAACAATGGCATGTTTTTTTCATTTAAATGATCTCATGTTGCAGCAGCCCTAACAGGTCAGGTCTTTTTTTATTTTTATTTATTTTTTGTACAGTTTTTCTGAATTGATAAAACACTTAACCCCATTCTCTTTTGAATACATTTGTTGAATAAATCCCTCATTCTGTAAAACATTAAACAAGTTCAGGTAGTTAGACACCATTTGCAAGTCTTATGCACTCTTTTTTGCAAAACTCTAAACACATTCTCCCTCACTATAACACATTTTGCACTTCGTGTTTCAAAATGCTACAACACAGTTGTCATCGTTTACACACAACGACTCAAAATTGTTCACATTTATTTCTAATGATGTGACCAAACCAACTGTACATACAAGTCAGTTCAGAGGGCCAAAATTGGCTCAATTTATTGCACTGAATGTTGATACTAATGGATGTAAATAATATAGTAAGAGGGAGAGGAGGAAGAGTATGTGTAAGAGGTGGTGGTCGAGGAGGAAGAGGATGAGGCCGAGAAAGAGCAAGATGTGGAAAGTTTTGTCAAGGCTGGATCCAGCACACCTGAGGGTTTTCCCTTTGTTTGGCAAGAGACGATATTGCTTGCGATGTGGACAAAGTCCTCAGGTCGAACCAGCATGAAAACGCAATGCTGAGGCAGAATCAATCTCTCACTGACCTTGATTTTGCAGTTGTACTCTTTTGAGTGTACATGCTTTTCATTTAGTTTTCTTTTACCTTTTTTGCTTTTGTAGTTGGTTACTGTATTTTTACAATATGCAAGAGCTGAAAATAGAGACATTCAATAGGCCTACTATACAATATTCACTATAATACTATACTTGCAGTGCATACAGTTTACAATTTATTCACCTTACTACTGAATGTTGTGCTTACTATTTGGATACTGTGTTCTCCATTTTTGTTGATGAAGTGTCTAATGAATGATCTGTAGTGTTTATAATATTGACTCGCTTCGCTGTGTGTACATGATCTGAAAGCATTATCATGAAAGGCTACTTTCACCTTAAAAAGAATGTGCTAAAGATAGTCCGTCATCTGTGTTTAATGTGGTAAGAATGTATTCAAGTCAAAAACAGGCTTATAATTTAGGTTCCTCAAAGTGTGAAATATGTTGTGAAGCAGCGGGTCACAACCCAATAAAGAAGGGTTGAAAAAATTAAAAAAATAAACAAAAGTTTTAAACTTTTAGGTAAGATTTTCACCTGTTGTGTTCTCAGAAGCAGGGGCTAGTTGCATAAACGTACCCCGTGTCTTAATAAGAGGTAATTACTCTTACTTTTCAGATTCAGATTACACCAAACAACCTTTTTATGTAGCCTAACTCACTTCAAAAAGTTAGGACCAGTATTGAAGAATTTAAAAGGGATAACGTTAATACTACTAAGACAGTCTAAGACTGTATAAATTACTTTTACTTCACATATATATTGCATAATTTAGAATGTGTTTATTTCTTTAAAAACCCATTCCTTTTAAAATAGTCGGCACCACTGAATGCGCACCACTGAAGTCATGCATTGTCATTTAACGCCTCAATATATAGGCTATATATATATATATATATATATATATATATATATATATATATATATATATATATATATATATATATATATATATATATATATATATATATATATATATATATATATATATTGTAATTATATGCACACAGTGATTTTAGTCCAATAACCTTAGCCTACAATGCAAAGCAATCTAAACCCACCGTTGGCCATTGCGACTGTTAGTCCAATAAAAAGCAAAATTCCCAAATGCATTGATGACACCTTGGCCATCCCAGTTATTCCAGATAGTCTCCGTGAGTCAGTTTAAAATCCAAGATTGACCAGAAGTACTGAGAGATCCGACTGCAATTAAAAGTAACATTTTGTTCGTTGCTGTTTTATTCCCACACACTGAATTTCATTTGTGCAGCGCGCGACAGAAAGCATCCTCGGGTTGCTGCAGAGACTGGTATTAGTTGCGCTCACTTTCCCCCTGTGAGGTTTTATATCATCATCAGCTCGCGAGGCACCACCCGCTGGAGCTCTACAGCTCAATCAGCTGTCATATGCATGTCATTAAATTACACACACGTTATTTTAATGCCGCCACATGATTTATCACATAATACCTAGATATATCAGGGGTGGATTACTAATAGTAGGTGTCTGATATTAATAGAGAAAGTGCTTGCTTTTAACATTGTTCTGACTGTAATGCTCCCCCGCCCCACCTCAAGCGCTCGAGACATAAATTACTCTATCTGCAGAACCGTTAATCAAGAGACCACACAGTTAGTAAAATTAACTATTTATTCAAGTGGGCATATAAGGGTGGCTCAGTGTTTTTTCTAAAAATAAAATACACTCAAATAAATAACCGGTTGTTAATATTATACTAATAATAGGCTACTTATTCTTCATCATATTGAGAACACACTGCATGTTCGTTATGGTGTATAATTTAACTTTTAATTTCAAAATAATTTAAAATAATTTGATTAATATCTAATATCTGACAGTAAATTTTACTCAGCGCTTGTTCTTTGCCTTAACGCTGCTCTTTTAATGTTTCTGAGAGAGAATTCTGACTTTTAATGCTTCAGCTAAATTCTGCTTTTTACATATTTTGCAGAACGCATATTTTTACATCTCACATCATTGTACTAATACATGAAATGTCAAAAAATGTCATTATACTGAACTGCAACACAAACCACAAGCATTGCATACTATTAGAAAGACTTAACACAATTTTAGAAATACGTACTATCAGGTAAGGCATTTACTGTTGTCTGTTCTCCTTTTCAGGTTCTCTCGTGGTCTATGTATGTGAAAAAGACATATTGTGATTGTTAACTGAAACGGTTAAGCCAAAACCGCAGTGCCAGATTAATTAACTTTTTATTTTATTTGTCTTGCTTATTATTTCCAACACACCTATAAACAATCTGGGAGGCCTGGACAAGGCAATCTATCCTGATTTCTTCTCTGACATTTTATTTCTTTAAGGTTTGCTGTCCATCCCTGACATGTGGTAGCAATCAGATTCTGCCATCTATCCTTCAGGTTTATATGAAGACTTGTCAACAAGTTTCCAGATGATTTAAGATCATTTATTTCTTGTCTACTGTGTGTAGGACAAGTCTCATAATCAACAAAATCATCATATTCAATAAAAAAGCTTTAAAAAAGTTGTTTGCTTAAAATAAAAAATAAAGTCAAACAGTACAACAAATCATGATGAAAAAGATTAATGATAAAATATAGTACTACAATTTTATATCACTAAAGCTAAATCTAATTTGTTCAGAGATTTTCTTTCTTCCTTCTCAAATTATGCTGGCGAACATGATCATCCAACTCTTTAATTCATGTCAGCTCATGTTTATTCTGCTGCCATTAACCCTTAAATGCATGAATGTTTCGCCAATCATTACTACATAATTGGTTCTTTAGCTACCCTGATCTACACTCATCTAAAGGATTATTAGGAACACCTGTTCAATTTCTCATTAATGCAATTATCTAATCAACCAATCACATGGCAGTTGCTTTAATGCATTTATGGGTGTGGTCCTGGTCAAGACAATCTCCTGAACTCCAAACTGAATGTCAGAATGGGAAAGAAAGGTGGTTTAAGCAATTTTGAGTGTGGCATGGTTGTTAGTGCCAGACCTGCCGGTCTGAGTATTTCACAATCTGCTCAGTTACTGGGATTTTCACGCACAACCATTTCTAGGGTTTACAAAGAATGGTGTGAAAAGGGAAAAACATCCAGTATGCGGCAGTCCTGTGGGCGAAAATGCCTTGTTGATGCTAGAGGTCAGAATGGGCCAACTGATTCAAGCTGATAGAAGAGCAACTTTGACTGAAATAACCAGTCGTTACAACCAAGGTATGCAGCAAAGCATTTGTAAAGCCACAACACGCACAACCTTGAGGCGGATGGGCTACAACAGCAGAAGACCCCACCGGGTACCACTCATCTCCACTACAGATAAGAAAAAGAGGCTACAATTTGCACAAGCTCACCAAAATTGGACAGTTGAAGACTGGAAAAATGTTGCCTGGTCTGATGAGTCTCGATTTCTGATGAGACATTCAGATGGTAGAGTCAGAATTTGGCGTAAACAGAATGAGAACATGGATCCATCATGCCTTGTTACCACTGTGCAGGCTGGTGGTGGTGGTGTAATGGTGTGGGGGATGTTTTCTTGGCACACTTTAGGCCCCTTAGTGCCAATTGGGCATCGTTTAAATGCCACGGCCTACCTGAGCATTGTTTCTGACCATGTCCATCCCTTTATGACCACCATGTACCCATCCTCTGATGGCTACTTCCAGCAGGATAATGCACCATGTCACAAAGCTCGAATCATTTCAAATTGGTTTCTTGAACATGACAATGAGTTCACTGTACTAAAATGGCCCCCACAGTCACCAGATCTCAACCCAATAGAGCATCTTTGGGATGTGGTGGAACGGGAGCTTCGTGCCCTGGATGTGCATCCCACAAATCTCCATCAACTGCAAGATGCTATCCTATCAATATGGGCCAACATTTCTAAAGAATGCTTTCAGCACCTTGTTGAATCAATGCCACGTAGAATTAAGGCAGTTCTGAATGCGAAAGGGGGTCAAACACAGTATTAGTATGGTGTTCCTAATAATCCTTTAGGTGAGTGTATATCTAACACGAATGGATCTCTACCTGTCTCCACAATATTAGAGTAACAATTAGAGAAGAATAAAATAAGCATATTTTGTTACATTTTGGAGCTCGGAAGGGTTCAGTTTGAGCAGATGTTTTATACCATCATCCCTGTCCTTGTCAGAGCTCAGCATCTGGCTCATATTCACAATCTCAAACATATTCTCAAAACTATAATTTTCAACAGCTTCAAAATCAATATTTTGATCACTGACAGATCCAGATCCTTCATACAGTGACGCTAATATTTGATTGTGTTCAGTACTTGCTCTGCAGTAAATTGCTGAGCCATTTCAAGTTTTGCTGATGATGCTTCCTATTCTTTTGTTTTCTGCCTGTGGTAACTATGAGTTAAACGTCACTTCACCATTGTACATCATAATCCTTTTGGAATAAAGGTGAATTGCACTTATTCAGTCATCAAAGATCCTATAGACCTTTCTCACAGCGGAATTAAATACCGGAAGTGCACATGCATTCTTCCAGTTATATATATTTTCAATGTGCTATTAACACCTAGTTGAACGCCTCTTAAAATAAGCATCCAGAGGATAATTTCAAAATCAGGATATTTTCAGTGACAAGAGAAGAGATAAACTGATAAATACTGTGTACAGGATTTTCCAAATTTTCCAAAGGAACTTGTAGTTTTTTAATCCAACATAAACCAATGATCGTAAACATACGTGATTATTTCACCAGACGGTGTCAGTGCTTGTCTAAATAGTGACCGTGGCCAGTGTTGGGCACGTTACTTTAAAAAAGTAATTATTTATAGTTACTAATTACTTCTTACAAAGAGTAACTGAGTTCGTAACTGAGTTACATCATTATAAAAGTAACTAATTACCAGGGAAAGTAACTACTGTGTTACTTTTTTCCCCCTTCAAAATATGTCAAATAACTTGGATGCCCCCAATATTAAATATGTTAAATTAATGAATTGGACACTAAATAGAATAAATTATTATTATAAAACATTGTATATTAATGTACACTATTGTAATGTTGCTGTGGGAAAATGTGAGAGACACCTATCAAATTCAATACATTATTGTAAATATTATCAGTAGACCTACTATAGTGTAAATATTATCAGTACTATCCTACTCCTTTGGTAGTGGAGCTCACGTTATCTCCTGGGTTTTTAGCCACTAATTTTGTGGCGACATGTGATGATGTGAGGTGCTTCATTAGATTAGAATTACTTGCCACTGACATGGAGAGACTCTTTGTTCCTGGGCATAAGTTGCACGTTACATAAACATTCTAACCTTTCACATCAACGAGGGAAAAGTAGTGCTTATACTTCTAGTTTGCGAAAGCTACTTTTGAAGTTGTTGGACTCACCATCGTTCTGACTCCTCCTGGTCGTTGGTGTGTGTGACTGTGCATATGCGTGTGTGTGTGTGTGTGTGTGTCATAGGTGTGTGTGTGAACTCCACCTATCAACCTCAACCTTGTCTCCCACACACCAATCATCATCAGTTATGTGTACCAAAACACGCATGGCATGCACGCATGCCCACACACACACACACCAACCAACCAACCAGAGAAAAACAACACGTTGCAGGTCCGACTGACAGACTGAGAGCCTGTTCGGATGAAAACCGCTTCAGTGAGCTCAATTATAGTAACGCTGCATTTTATTCTCAGTAACGCTAACCGCGGTGTAACGGGAGAAACATGAATTCGTTTGATTACTCGTTTCTGAAAAAAAATATTCCGTTAGTAACGTCGTATATCTATAATACCGTTATTCCATCAGTGACCGTGACACTGTAGTGTGTGTGAGAATGAACATATTTATTCATTTGTATTAAACATTTTAGTCATTATCTAATTTGTCATTGACAATCATTTCACTGTATGTAATTCACACACAGAGGCGTCACAATAGGGCAGGCAAGGCAGGCACTTGCCGGGGACCCCGCGTTTTGAGGCCACCTCACGTCGACCGCCTTCGTCAAAATTAGGGTTGGGTATCGTTTGGGTTTTTTTCGATTCCGGTGCCAAACCGATACTTTTAAAACGGTTCCGGTGCCTAAACGGTGCCTGAACCGATACTTTTTTTTTTTAAAAGGCCACCAAACAAGGTGGATGACATTAAATGGCTTTTTATTTATTTATTTATTATTTAAATTGAACCATTTATTAAAAGTTTAATGTATACTTAAATGTATGAATATAAATAAATACAAAACAAAATTTACTTATTTACAAATTATAATTGACATATTTACAAATTCACAGTAAAACCTAAGCCACCCAACAACAACAAGCCTAATATAACTCTAAACAGTTACAGTAATAACAGCAGTCGTCTGTATTCTTGCTCTGCTACAAACCAGCTTCGAGCTTCAGCTTTATTTTGAAATATGATCATATTCTCTGGCTAAATATTTTAGAACACATCGCCTTAATGTTTCCATGGTGACGCGTCATGTTTCTCACATGACACACAGCAGCCGCAATAGCGCTGACAGCTCAGCTGTATCGGGTTTATTTCGTTTTTTCTTTTTATTCAAAATATTCACAAACTTCTTAACTGTGTCACGAACTATCTGATGTTCAAATGTGTGAGTGAATGTGTGTTAGTTGATCTATAAAGCGCAATGTGCGGCGCCATGTTAGTTTGCGCCTCAGAATCGGATCTGTCGGATTTACAACACTTGAGTTCATTCTCGTCTCACGAAATACATGAAAGTAAGTGACCAGTGAACTGGAAGAAGAATAGAGTAAACTATATAGTTACTATATAATGTGCATTTATCTGATGTGAATAAAACACGTAACGTTAGTCAAATTATAACCGTCTGAAAGGATTGTCATTGCCGCTTTCATAGACATCAGTGTGTGTTTTTTGCTTGTAGCCTACTTATGAACATTTAAATGTCTGAAACCTGAAATAAACATGATGTCGTTGAAAACACTGAATAGTTGTCATGAGTTGTGATGTGACCAGCGCTGAGCGTCTGTCTCTGGCTCAGCCAAAGCGCGAAAGCACGTTTGAATTTTGGCACCGAAATGAGGAACCGAAATCTGCGTTCTGATTCGGTCCGGTACATACCGGTTATATAAGTACCGGTGCCATATTGGAACCGGATTTCGGTACCCAACCCTAGTCAAAATGTACAAAATGCATGATTTGATATGTTAAGCATGAAGAGAACATATCTGTCTGGCTTGCCCACTCGCTCTAATGTTAACCTAGGTAAATATACGCTATTATTAGGCACATATCCAAGAGTTTATGTGGAGTGTGGAAGCTGAAGTATAGGGCGCTTACATGACATGAAGGCGCCGGCGCGTGCACTACTATTTTTTCCTGCAGCGAAAACAACTTAAGGTACTCCATAATTTATGGTCATAAAGATAAGAGTAATACATAATTTATTTGTATTTGTGTAAACTTACAATGACAACAAATAGTTGTGCTTTTCTAAAATAAAGAAAACAAACAGGACACACGCTTTCTTGCGTCCTATAGTCTGCAGCACATCTCATAAATTAACCGAAACTAAGCGTATCAGGCTACTTGCCTCACACACACACACACACACATATATATGCACCATTGAATGTGAGCATTTGTCCACTCAAGTTGGTTACCACGATAAACTGCAGTCAGGTTGAGACCCCTGAGCTTTCCCGAGACAGTTTCTGGCAGTTTGTGCAGAAAATCGGCATTGTGCTGTGTGATAAAACTGCACATTTTAGAGTGGCCTTTTTTTGTTGCCATTCTAAAGCACACCTTTGCAATTGTAGCATTGATCCACAACAATGGTTACACCATCAATATCAGACCAAGACACACGGCAAACATGAGGGCTTAAAATACACAGAGACTAATGACAAGACAAGGGACACCTGTGAACAATGATCAAACAATGAACCAATGACAGAACATGACAAGATCACATGAGGGCATGGGAATCACATGACAAGACAAGGAAACAAAACACACTCAGAAACATAAAAGTGAACATGATAAACTAAAAACATGAACATGAACCAACACCAAAACACCCTGTGACAGCAATAATCATGCTGTCTAATCAGCATCTTGATATGCCACACCTGTGAGGTGGATGGATTATCTCAGCAAAGGAAAAGTGCTCAATAACACAGATTTAGACAGATTTGTGAACAATATTTGAGAGAAACAGGCCTTTTGTGTACATAGAAAAGGTCTTAGATCTTTGAGTTCAGCTCATGAAAAATTGGGGCAAAAACAAAAGTGTTGCGTTTATAATTTTGGTCAGTGTAATTACAGAAATTAATTACAGATGTAATTACATGCAGGTATTTTTTTACGTACAATGTAAAAACATCTATAAGTGCATTGTTTCAGATCAGAGGAGAGGAATCCGAAGCACATCAACTGACCACGGGGGTTCCTCAGGGCTCAGTGCTTGGACCTCTCCTCTTCTCCATTTACACTACTTCATTGGGTCCCATCATACAGGCACATGGCTTCTCATATCACTGCTATGCTGATGACACTCAGCTCTACCTTTCATTCCAACCAGACGACCCCACAGTAGCTGCAAGAATCTCCAGCTGTCTGGCTGACATCTCTGCATGGATGAGTAAAAATCACCTACAGCTCAACCTGGCAAAGACTGAGTTCCTCATCTTCCCTGCCAGTCCCATTATGCAACATGACTTCACCATCCAGTTAGGTACATCCCTGATTTCCCCTTCAAAGTCAGTCAGAAATCTTGGAGTTACATTTGATGACCAGTTGTCCTTCAGAGAACACAGCTAAACCTTTCTAAGACAGCTCGCTCGTGCAGGTTTACGCTCTACAACATCAGGAAGATCAGACCGCTCCTAACAGAGCACGCAACACAGCTTCTTGTTCAGGCCCTGGTTATTTCTAGATTTGACTACTGCAATGCGCTTCTGGCTGGACTCCCCTCTTGTGCGATCCACCGCCATCCGAAACGCTGATTTGTTGACAACATTCAAAAGTCAACCTCTTAAAAAAAAAAAAATCCTCTTTCTTCCCTTTTCCCTCCCTACTCTAGCCTGTGCTACACTGAGAAATGTACACGGACTCAGTATTTCAGGCACTGGTTGCGCTCACTCGACTCTTCATGACCAATCGCTTATTGTGTTGTAAGTCGCTTTGGATAAAAGCATCTGCTAAATGCATAAATGTAAATGTAAATGTAAATCATTAATTTACATGTTAGTATATAGTAGTTAAGGCCACCTAATATAAAGTGGGTCCAATTTTTATTTTATTTTGGTTTTTGTATAGTAATAAAAAAGCTCATTACCATAACTGATCTTCAAGCGTTACACTGCTTCACTTACCAGAAATAGGAAGTGTGATAAAGGTCTATTATTGTTGTGCAAAAAAATATATACTTACACTGTTACACACACACTATTGTTAAAAAAAAGAATAAAGGAAAACAGGCATTCTTTTTATTTATTTTTATTTTTATATTGTTTATATTAAATTAATTGAGTAATACTAAGAAGGTTGAAGTCTAACTTTAAAATGAGGAGGAGGGTAGTGAATGGCGTCCCGGGTCACTAAAGACCCGAGGTATGTGTTTAAGGGTTAAGCAAAAGGGGACCAACTACATGGATTTCTATCTATTTTCTACCATGGTTTTTTTTTCGTCCTCTGTCAGATGAAAGTAGAGGTACATCAGAAGTCACCTTGCATATCATGGGAATGCACAGCATGGGATTAAAATCTCCATTCCACATGGATCCCACAGGGAAATTAATCTTGAAAAAACAGTCACTTTGGGGCCCCGCTGCCTGTAAGTACGCGCCGAGACATACAGTATAAAAACTGCACCGAGCATGTAATCAGACTTAAACAAAAATCTAAAAGTGAGAGTTAAGAATGTAAAAAAGAGAGTAAATATCAAGTCATTTTGCTGTTTAGATGGTAGTTTAGATTGTAGTTCAATATGGTTTTAACTGCATCTTTTTGTAAGGTTTTAATCAATGACTGCTTGTGTGGCCAGTCCGGTTTCATTTATTTACATTCCCGCTGAATTTAACTTACATTACACCCATAATTGACCATAAAGTGATTGAATCCTGGTCTTGGTCGCCAATGATAATACATCTTGATATGGGCTTAGCAGATGATAACTAATACTGATGTCTTGATAAGCCTGAAACTGTCTTTTTAGCAAGTTGTCCCATTATTTATTTATTTTGAGGACTGGGGCTGTCAAGCTCCAAAATGACCAAAAAATCATAGGTGTGAGTCCATATGATTCTTGATCATCAGGACAAATCACTAGTGTGCGTTTTCTGATGTTATACACTCATCTCTCATCTGTTGAGCTTTCCTGTAGCTCAAACAGTAGAGTATGGCGCTAGCAACACCAAGCCAAGGTCATGGGTTCGATTCCCAGGGAAAGCAAGAACTGACAAAAATGTAAAATGTGTACCTTGAATGCAATGTAAGTCGCTTTGGATAAAAGCGTCTGCCAAATGCATAAATGTAAATGTAGATCACAAAAAGAACATCTATGGCACCCATGTGGAGGCGATGGACAAATTTTTCTGGGCCTCATTTGGATTGCCCACATGGAATTGTTTGCTGGGACTACACACATGTATGCTTGACAAAGGATTAGGTGCAAACTCTGCCCAAAAGTTATGCTTAAAATGGTGCAAATCATATGTGAAAGGTTCAGTCTCTGACTGAAAATATAATTTTCACATGGTCTGTGAGAAATGTAGAGAGTGAAGTTTCAGACTGGAATACTCTACTGTAGATCTTAATTAGTTTACAGTTTAAGAAAAAGTACAACTGCATTTTAAAAACAATACAGTTGTAAAACAAATATACAAAGAAAGTGGACAAATAAACAAGGTTAATATATTAAAACATTTGTGGATCATCCACTATTTTAATTGTTTCATTTGTTTTAATAAAAGCCATTAATTCCATTACGGGTCATCTTGACCCCCTTTATGCATTTGTGTATTTTTTTTTTTGGCTCATGCATTCTAAGGTTAAGATGGGTGTATGCCAATGATGCAGACCCTGTCTAGGTATACAGCACACTAATGCATTAAAACATCATTACATATTTTTTGGATATAATTGCAATAAAGCATGAATTCATGTTGCAAACAAGCTGCAGCTACATTAAAACATTTAAATAATAGTTTGCAGCCTGCAGGTCTGTTCATTCCCTACTTTAATCTAGTCAAAATCCCATCTGAAGATGCTACTGGAGATGTCAGTTTATCAATTCATCACTTCCTGTCTGCCTTCTAACCCTGCAACATCTGAGAACAATTTTACCCTCTTAGCCACAACCCATAGGTTCATCATAAACAAAGTGCAGAAATAAAAAAAAGGGCATGCGACTGAAAATTCAGAGGAAGTCAGTAGATTGCCTGCATTTGGCATTAGATCATTTACATAATCAAAGCTTTTAATATTATCCTCCTTTAGGTGCCATTTGTTAGAATCAAATTTATATACCAGTCCTTTTCTTTAAATCAGTGTTAAATACAAATATAAATCAGGGTTGAATGAAATCAAGTTATCCCTTGGCTTGAGGAGGATCTTACCCTACAGATGGTTTAACCAGCTCCTTTTTCAAAAGCCGAACAGGTGGGCAAGACAATGTATCATTTGACTGCTTCATCACCTTGCTAATAACTCATCACAGCTTTAGTAATGTATTACTTGATAGCCCATCTCACTATCCTTTCTTCACAGCTGTTCATCCATATTTCTTCCTAAAGCATTCAACCTTTGACCATCTGAACTTCTGCATTTCATTTCAAGTCAAATAAATTTCATTGATTGTTTGATGGGATTGTTTTTCCCACATCAGTATATGCACCACATCAGACTGATTTATTGAACATTGTCAGTGATTTAAGCTGTTCCTGCTGTATTTCAGTTAAAGTCATTGTTTTTGTCTTATTTATCTAATTTCTTTAAATCTGCAAAATAAAGTATGTCGCAGTCTGTTTTAGCCTCAATCATTTAACTGTCTGGCATTTATTTTTTCTCACAGTTATTTTTTTTTCTTTCAAACATAGCCAAATCTGTTGGATTTTTCTCTTCATTTTCCCACAGAAGTGATGAGTGACTATGGTAACCAGGATTAGTCCTTCCCCATGAACAGATGGAGCCTCTTTTTTGACTAGGCTATATCTACAAGGAAATTAATATGAAAGGCAAGGTAGCTAAAAATGCCACCACAGAATCGTGAACAGATAAGGTGACGTATTCGACCCCCTCTTTGCCTGAGGGTTAATCCATGACTGACATATCTGATCCAATTAGAAGGCATGTGTTTAAGGAAAGGAATGAAATTCCTGAATGGTTTCGTCATTGTAAGACCTTCCACACTTTGACCGAGACGAATCCCATCTGGTCTCTAGAAAACATTAGCCCACAACGCGAGATTACTGAAACTAGGTAGACAAAAACGCATGTGTCCACTATTTGTCGCTCATTTGTGTAATCAATATGGGACTTGTCATGAGGAAGCACACCAAATAAGGTATTCAAAATTTGCTGTGTGGTAAAAAAAGACAGTGATTATGATCAAAAGTGCAATTTCCCTCCTTGGGCCTTATTTTAACGATCTGAGCACATGGTCGGAAGTGCATGGTGCAGGTGCACTTAGGGCGTGTCCGAATCCACTTTTTCTAGTTTAACAAGGGGAAAGAAACAGTCTGTGCGCCGGCACATGGTCTAAAAAGGGTTGTACTTAGTCTCTTAATGAGTCATGGGTGTGTTTTGTGCGTAACGTTTAATAAACCAATCAGAGTCTCATCTCCCATTCCCTTTAAAAGCCAGTTGCGCTTGCACTATGGCGGATTCGCTATTTACATGGCAGAATTTGCGAGTGGAAAGATATTAGATATTGCAATTCAGAATTAATTGAATTGAGTTGAATTGAATGCTTCCGTTTATTTTTAATATTTAAAAATGTGTGTTTGCTGCTGTGCGTCCCTGTGTGTGTACGCGCAATGTGCACCTGCTTATAGGCGCATATTACTAACACACCCTTTAAATAACACAAAAAATGCGCTTTTGACTTTAGACCAGGTTACTGTAAACCGCGGGATAAACACAGAGACTACCACAGAGTCACAGCGCTGACTGTCTGCATAACACTGAAGCAAATACACCCCCTAATCTTAACCTTAGTATAGTGTTAGTTGAGCATCCTGATAGATAGCATTACTGGTTGTCACAATATGATCCATCAATGATTTTTCTGAACTCTGAACTGAATCTGAGAACTGAACATTTCTTAACAGGTGACTGCATGATTGAGCTGACCAATGAAATCGGTTGCAGGACAAGATTTGACCTTAGTTGGTTTGGTTTACAATCATGCTTGTAAACCCATTAAACAGTACCTCTGTATCTGGTTTCAGTGGTTGGATCCTGTTTACCTAGTGGTCTCCAGGTTCAGACGAACTGCAACAGATCTTAATACCAGTTGTAAGCAGTGTCAAGTTTTTAAAACATGACTATTAAATATCGGATAGTTTGTTATTTAACCAGCTAGGTGTCTTAACCAACTAAAAGCAATGCAGTTTCAAAAGAGGCTAACAAGTATGAAAGCACAAAACACTTAAAAGTACCAATTAAAAACTTACACCTGAATTAGACTAATATATTGACCCAAGCTCTGACTAAACTGTGATTGTAATGATTTTAAGCACATTAGTGCCAGAGAAACATAGGGCCCTATCATACACCCGGCGCAATGTGGCACCAGGCGGAACGCAAGTGTATTCTGCTAGTTTCAGCCCGACAAAGTTATCATTTTCACTTCCAGCGCCATGTTGTTTAAATAGCAAATGCATTTGAGCCCATCTGTTCGCCCATGGGCATGCTGGTCTGAAAAAAGGAATGAAATTGTTGGTTCGTTGCTATTTTAAAGAGAACTGAAAATGATTGTGACATTGACCAACAAAAACCTGATCTAAAGTCAATAGCGCAGTATTTTTTGTGTTATTTAAATGGCATGTTAGTAATATGAACCTATAGGTGGGTGTACAACACGCGTACACTTTGCTTATTACACACACAGGGATGCGCAGTAGCACACAATCATGCCAAATATTAAAAAGAAAAGGATTACAATGTAAAAGATTATTATTGTGTACATAAAGATAAAAATGCCTGCATGTCATAATGGATAGTCACTGCATGTATAACCTTACCTATTTGCAGTAATGACAAGTGAAATTGCCTACTTATTTAACCAATTGTGGCAATACACACATGAATTTAAACTGACTCGTCAGGTTGAGGGTGTCTATATTCCGCCATGTAAATAGCGAATCCATCATGGTGCAAGTGTGATGGGAGCAAAGTATTATAATGATTATTGAGATGAATGCATACTTGATGTACATTTTAATGTTATTTTTGTTTGTTCCTTGTTTAAGTGCTGTGTATTGCCATGCTTGTTGTCTTGTAACTCATCTGTTAACAGACTAATCAGTAATCCAGCGTGATAGGCTGGTTAGAGAAAAGGTGGAGACTGTTCCCCTTTAAGACCGTGCTTGAGAGACAGAGGCGTGTGTCGTGGTGGCTGCGTCAGTCACGTGGAGTTGCCGTCCTGTAGAGCGGTGGTGCGCAGGCGCTGGCGTCTGAGAAGGAACACAGAGTGGTAGCCATATATTGGCAGCTGTCCAGAGATGAGTGAAGCAGCTCGGGTGAGCACGACAACAACGCCGAGTAATCGTTGATCCAGAGACGAGGAAGCAGCACGGGTGAGCGTGACGACAGCGCAGAGTAATCACTGATCCAGAGACGAGTGAAGCAGCGCGGGTGAGCACGACGACAACGCCGAGTAATCACTGATCCAGAGACGAGTGAAGCAGCGCGGGTGAGCACGACGACAACGCCGAGTAATCATTGATCCAGAGACGAGGAAGCAGCGCGGGTGAGCACGACGACAACGCCGAGTAATCACTGATCCAGAGACGAGTGAAGCAGCGTGGGTGAGCACGACGACAACGCCGAGTAATCACTGATCCAGAGACGAGTGAAGCAGCGCGGGTGAGCACGACGACAAGCCGGGTAATCACTGATCCAGAGACGAGTGAAGCAGCGCGGGTGAGCGCGATGACAACACGACGAACAGAGTAATCCCAACGCTGGAAATTGACAAGACTGGGTAGTGGGACTTGCTATCCGGTCATATTGTGAGTACAACTCAGTAACTAACATTGAAGACCATTGAAGGATATTGTTTTGACCAGTTTACATGCTGATTCATCACTACAAGTGACTATAGGAACTAATTGCCAGTACACTAGACATAGCTGTGGTTTCCTTGAAGTGTTGTGATTTATTTGGATTGCAGTGTATATTGGTTGGTGTGGGTATTTGTTGTGCACGAGTGAGTGGTAGTAGACTAGTTTTGTGCTTGCATCAGACGGGAGATACTGGCAGTTTGTTTCTTATGTTCCCTCAGTAACTACAGACCGGGTCTGTGCGCTCCACGGCAGTGGAACCAACCAACCCAGGACATTCCTGACTGGCCATAAAGGACACCATACTGGACTGTGTTAAGGACTACACTTTTGAGAACTTGACTGTTTTTAATATTTAGTTATCTTGGGTTTTATGAGAATAAAAGATTTGATGTAATTCATTCTACTGTCTGAGTGTCAATAGTGTCCATCCCTCAGTAAAGAGTTAAAGCGGGTTAAATTGAGTCCTGGGTCTCAGCAATCAACCTAGGTGGCGTAGTCGGCTACTTTGATACTTTAGGTAAATCGCAACAATATTATTAGCATTTTAATTATTCTGTTTCCGCTCCTTACCATTCGCCACACAAGTACAACTGGCTTTTAAAGGGAATGGGAGATGATACTCTGATTGGTTTATTGCATGCCCAAAACACACCCATGGCTCATTAAGAGACTGGGTACAACCCTTTTAGACCATGCGCCGGGCACGGCAACTATTTTCCGCCGTGCGCTTTAGACCATGCACTCAGATCATGAAAATAGGGCCCATACTGTACCTGCCCAGTTCTCTGTACTCCTACATCATTTAATACCTAAGACTGTGGACCGGCTGGTGATAAACTCACCAATGCATGTAGTTCAGATTTCATTCTTCTACAAGCTTTGTTTTTTCTATTTTCTCTCAGGAATTTCCCTAGATGTTTCCTGCACTACCACACGAGGAACTGAGCAGTGAGAATTTTGGTTTGGTGGTTTTTTGGAAGTTATTTTAACTCCTCAGTGAAAGCTTGATGAATTAATTCACCATCTCAGTTTATCTTTCACCGCAGGATTGTGACATAAACAAAAACATATGTTCTTTATCTGACAGTGGAGATTGAAAAAAAAGAGGGATAAATCAATGTTATTTTCTAATTTTCAAACTCACTGCCTCATATTCCTTGCACTGCTTTATGAAAACCCATTTTTGTGACAGAAGTTGTATTGTTCTGTTGTTATATTATATTAGGCACCCTGTGTTATTATAGTAATGCACATGATCTCCAAAAACACTTTCCCTCAGTTTCACAGACACGGCAATGTTTTTAAAAGCTACTTAAACGTTCTAATTGAACTAAGGTCTAATACTGGCTTAATCTGAGCCCTGTCTGCGAAAAATGCATGTGCGCACACACACAAATGTTTTTGAACTTATCAGAGGAGAAAAGGGCATGTCCTTGCTATGAAAAATATTGCATACTAGAATGAAAGTGATTTACTTTAGCAAATACAAATCATTCAGTTATTTGTGGTGTTATTCCAGCACAGACAGAAGCATATACTTTTCTGTTTTTCAATGGATTCAATAAAGCACTATCATAGCCAGATGGAGTGCCTTGGTAATCAACCGCCATTCATTTAGCTTATTAGACTTGTGACAAATAAAAATATTTGATATTCCCTCAAATATTTTTTTTTTAATAAAGGTAACAATGACAAATTTGATTAAATTCACGCAGGTGAATTAATTATCAACAGAAGTGTTCTGCCACCCCAATGCGCCTTGCAAATGTTGACAGACAGATAACTCCTCTGCCAATCACCACACTGAAGCAGATACCCAGTTCACTTCAGTAGGGTAAAACTGAAAAGAAAATATGGTACATAAATGTATGAATTTAAGTATACAGGATGTGAAGAACTGACATCTCAAACGTACACTGGATCACTTCAAATTATATCAAAATGAGTAATTAACCAGAAATAACTTTAACATTCAATACGTGAGTGTAATAGTTATCACATGGTAAATACACAGTACAGATATCAGTATGTGAAATGATACTAATGAAAACTTGCAATAAACCCAAAATACAATGAAATTTAGTTGAATCATATCTTGACATAAATTTACATACTAACGATAACTCCCGAAAGACAAGATATGTAGCATGTCTTAAGATGAAATCACGATAAAGGACAGCTATCTTCCATGCAGCAGATTGTAGCTGGTCTGACATTGATGACATCTTCTTCTTCTTCTTCTTCTTCTTCTTCTTCTTCTTCTTCTGTTTTATTGCGGTTTGGCAAACCAACTTAAAAGGTGCATTCCCGCCACCTACTGATCTGGAGTGTGAAGCTCACATGCAAGCTGTGTCCCAATTCAAGGGCTGCATCCTTTGAAGGCCGTGTCCTTTGAAGTGCGCGGCCGACGCAGCCTTCAAAGGACGCTCTGAGACTCGTTTACAGTGGAAGGTATAGCGGATTGCGTCACCGCGGCGCGACGAAGGCTGTCCCAATTCGTAGGTCCTTCGAAGGCTCTTTCAAAATACGGCCTGCAAATGCGTCCTTCTTTTCCCATGAAATGAAGGATAGTTGGATGGATGCTTCGCAGCCTTGCCTACCCCAGAATTCATTGCGCGCCGCGACGTCAGATTTTTGAAGAGAAATTGCCAGATTACACTTTTAAATGCAAGTATTGGGTTTCAATTTACTCCAGTAATCTAATGTATCTACTGATAAAAATAAAATGTTGACTAATATGTTACCAACATACGATTTTATATAGTTTATATTCTTTATTATGCACATAAATGGGCCGAGGTAAACATCTTTAGTTGTTTTGTTTTTAGGCAGTTGAATATAACTTTAAAGTCCAGTATAAATGTTCATTTCAGTTCTCTTCAACGGCAGCTGTCAACAGTTGCTAAATATTATAAATAATGTAACGAAATACATTTACTCTGTATTTGAGTATAATTGTGAAGTACCTCAGATTTTTATTCAACTTCATCTCAGAGGCAAATATTGTGGTTTTATGAAAAACTGACTTTTAACACATGGATATTACATTTTGATATTAGTTATCGTTTAAAAAAGAATCTAAAAATAAAATACACTAGAAATATGTCTTATAGATCAGGGATAGGCACCGTTGATCTTGGAGGACCACTGTCCTGCAGAATTCAGCTCATAGAACAGTTATGCATGTTAAAATATTTTGTTGTTTGCTTTGAGGATGTGAGTTAATTTAATTTATTCTTCCCTCTTTCTGAAAACATCTTAGCGACATGGCAGCCGTCGAATAAGTCCGCACTGCAAACCTGTTGGTAGACAGTGGAAATATGCCCTGATCCAGATGATGTCCCGCTGACAGAGGCTTCACCAGGGTCAATAAAGCCCAGCTCAATAAAAGTCTACATAAAAACATTTTCTTCCATCTGTTTTATGTACTGTTAATTTTAAAATGTATTTAGTTTTTCTAATCTTAAACGTAACTTATGTAAATAGTTGTAAAAAGTACTGTAAATAAAAATGTATAGAACAATTTATTTTTTAATTTACAAATTAATTGACATGACAAAAATAAATGTACAGAATTATTTTTTTTATTTACAAATTATAACTTGCATAACAAAAATAATGTGTAGAACGGTAATATTTAATTTACACATTTTAATTTACAAAACCAAAATTTTAGTTCTCAACAATCTCTCAAGAAGAGAAAACAATCAGTCCATTCTCTCCCTGCTCTCCTCTGTCTCTCGCTGAAACTTCCTGTCCTCCCTCAGTATCTCCATCAGCTCATCCTCTCTTCTCGTCTCCTCTTGGCTGGAGTTGCTCCTCATCTTGGTCATCCACTGCTGAACTTGGCCCTGGTGTGTCCTCAGGGATGATGGAGCCAATGAGGACAGGGGGATTGTCCCAACACCTCAATCATGAAGACAAACCATGGCCAAGTTCCCCACTCCCTCACCTGTCCCAGGACACTTTCAATCCTAAGGCAGAGAAAATAAACATGTCTGTCAACAACAAACACAACAGCACAATACATTTCAGTAAAGATGTGTCTATTAACTTGAATACTTTTTATTTATTTTTTAAGTTGTAATAAGTTTTTTTTTTTTTACCTGCAAGGCAGGGGTGCAATCTTGAGAAAATTTAAAAATATGATGCATCAGTAGCCTACAAACATACAAAATACTCCAGAAATCATATTTATAGATACTCAAATTCTATATTCTCGATTTTTCCGGCCTGGTAAATAAATACTCATTTGCTGCCTCATTTTAATAAAGCTGCTAAAAGTAACTTGATCCATAAAACAAAACGAAATATTACATCAGATCACCTAACGAATAAAGCTGTGCCGTGGTAACAGAAATAAAGACCACCGGCTTTTAAAACGTTTCGTTGGTTATTTTAGTAAATTAAAACACAATAGGCTACTTACATGTGTTCCTCGGCCGCGGGATGGGCAGAGGAATACACTGCACAGGATCCACTTGTCCTGGTTGGTTCTATCCTTCGCGGCCGGGGAGACGGACGGTGGGTAGGGTTGCCAGGTCTCTGCAACAAAAGTAGTCCAAAACTCCCAATGCGATTTTCTCCATCGAGCGGCCGAATTATCCACTGCAGTTGTACGTTTGGGGGTGTTGGAGCGGCGAAATCGTACTTAAGGGGTAGAAACAAACCCGCGGAAATAATTTTTCACCCGCGGCAACAACTTAAAAGTAGCCTAATTCGGCTGAAAAAACGGGTACTTGGCAACACGGACGGCAGGCTGCATTTGAAGGCCCCTTCGAATTGAGACAGCCTTCGTCGCGCTGCGGTGACGCAATCGGCCTTCAAATGCGGCCTTTGAAGGATGCAGCCCCCGAATTGGGACACAGCTAGTGTCTACTTCGACTGCAGAAAGAAAGACATGGACATCTTGGATGACATGGGGATGAGCAAATTATCAGAAAAAGTTTATTTAAAAGTGAACTAATCCTTTAATCATCTCTTTACCTTAAAATTTTTAAATAAAAATTTAATTCTATCCATTATTCCAATTCTTTTTAAATACTTCAACATTATTTCATATACCCTTGATTGCATTAACCCATTTCCTAATAGCACCTGCATCGATATATTATTAATTCTTATCATTTCTAATTCATGAGATAACTGAAATCTTTTGCTTTCATATGCAACACATCTTAAAAGAATATGCTATACCGTTTCTGGCAGTCCACATTTGTCACAATAACCATTTTCATATTTCCCCATCCTTTGCAGACTGTAGGCTTGTTTGAGATGCGCCTCGCCTCGCCTGAAATTCAGCCGAGACTAGGCGGCTGCAGTGAGGGGAGGAGTGAAAAAAGTGCAGGCAAGCCGGACAGTTCTCTCTTCTCGTAGTGGATCCGACACCTGCGAGATCAAAGGCGGATATCGCAGGATTCACACTCGTGCGCTTTGTTGCTGATAAACTGGATGTAATTTAATTTCTGTTACTTTTATATGAAAATAAATATTATGAACAAGACACCCAAAGTTTTTGTTATTTATTTCCATTCGAAAGACGTGTTTATCAATCATTTTTACTTTAATTAGGCCTACATATATGTTTGTATATATATATATATATATATATATATATATATATATATATATATATATATATATATATATATATATATATATATATATATATATATATACATATATATATATATATATTTTTTTTTTTTTTATAAATATGACAACAATCACATAACCCACAGAGAGATCGCCTTTTTTAGAGAGTTTGGGAATATTCACACCTAAAAACATGATATCAGAGTTTTAAAATCAAACATTTAAAAAAAGAACCATACATCACGGTTGTTTAAACCAATTAGCATTAAGCTGTGTCGTCAGCAAGTCGTTTCCCATCATGCTTTTGCTCAGCGCAGTCGGTGGAGAGCAGCTGCGCTCGACTGCAGAATCCGACACATCCGCCTTTCGCTCGCGAGAGTTTTTTGACATACGTCGGCATGACATCAGAGCAAGGCGGACCGCCCTCGGACACTTTTCTAACCGGAATGCATCTCGCGCTGATCACCGGTGATCGGTTCTGCGCAGATTTCGCTCATCTCAAACAAGCCTAATGATTTAATGTTTATTGATGACATCATCTAGGCGCTGCTGCTCTTAAAGGAGCCAGCGCATCTCTATTGAAACATCACATATGACAACACAAGAAGACAAAAATGATTTTACGATACTTTTATTTAAACAATTAATTTTAATTTAACACCATTGTAGTAGGTATCTCGTGCAAACAAATTTGCATTGTGTTAAACTTACTTGAAATGTTTTTTATTAAATGTTTTTATTTTGAAAGATGTTTCAATTAAGTTGGTCAAAAATAAAATTAGATGTTTATTCAATTTACTTAAATAAATCAAGTTACAGTTTTTTTCAATTGTTTACACGCAATTTTGAAAACAGAGTTCCCTTTCGTTCAGTCACTACGACGTAACGTTAGTGACTAACGAATGGGGGTTTCGCTTAGAAGCCTATCAACTTCGAGTTTAGAGAAAACGCCCAATGGCGTGCCAATGCCATGGGCATGCGGAATTTGCATACGTAACTCTGCCTCACTGCGTGAGTATATAAGGAAGTACGAAGCAATATCGCATTATGTTCTGCTTTCGGAGCCAAGAGAACCTACCTCTTCACTCCTACAGCCTTCTGAGACTCTGTCAGCTTCTTCGAGACGAGCAGCTTTCCAGTCGGTGTTGGTGTGACGGCGCGTTCCAGTGATCGCATACTTCCTGCCTGCTGATCTGTGCAGTGGTCCGCCTGACAGCTGGTGTGTGTTTCCCTGGGCGCTTCGGCATCGACTGCGAGGCTTTCCTCTCACAAAAAGAGCTTGCGCGTGGCACGTCTTTTTCAAGACGGCTCGCCCGTGCACTTCCGGGTGCGATCGATTTTCCGCTGCTGTCTATGGACGCATTCACTGCTCGAGCGTGTTTGGGCTTCAGCACGTACGGGCAGTGTTTGCGGATGTGTCACGTTTCCATTGCGGGGGCGTGACCATCGCGATGTCGCGGTCGAGACTCAATGATCTCCGTGAGGAGAGAGAGTCCCCTCTGCCACACCCCAATCTACCGTCCCCGAGTGAGATGGTACTTTGGCTGGTGGCCAGGGTGACCTGAGGGCGGTGCTGTGGTATTAAGAACCCCGACGTTCATTCCTCGGGCCACGCCCCCCTCTTATACATCGCTTCCGTGAGTGTTGGATTGAATCTACGGCCCGTCTCTGACGCCCCGTTCGTTCAGTTCACGCTCCGGATAGCAGTGAGATGTCGATCGCCGCATCCCAAGGTGGGCTGGAGTCCTTTGGGGATGACGATTAGGTTGTGCTCCGCCTCCGGGTGTGTTAGCACTGCCTGATCTGACCTAAAGTTGACAGCCATGTTATCTCGGGCAGCCGCGAGTCTCGCGCTGGTGTGGAACTCCGCCCAGTCGCGGGTGCTCGTGGTTGCGCGATTGGTTTTTGGGGGCGGCACCCGACAGCTGTTGGGCCCCGCCCCCAATGCCTTTCGCTCCCGGGGTGCATGAGGAGATCACGCGGTCCCGGAAGTCCCCGTGCTTCCCGCGACCGTTTGGTGGCCTCCTCCGCCTTCTCTGCCCTTGATGGGGCCGCGGCCTAGGGTACACTGGGGCCCCCTCCCCCCCATTGTTGAACTCTCTGTTGCGCACTACGGTGTCCACAGAGGGCTTTGACGGGGCGTGGTGTGGCTGTCCTAAGCACCCCCCCAAAGCCTGTGGGCTCGTCTACTTCGGTGGCGTGGTCCCGCAGAGCTACGGGCAGGCCGCCGCCCCTTTGCACATGCACAAGGGTGGAGCCGACCCAGGGCTCTTCATTGAGCTGCGTGCCGCAACTGACCCCGCCCCCGGGCGGTGAAGGTGGCCACATGCTCCCTGGGTCGGGCGATGTCCACAGCTGTGGTCCGGGAGAACACCGGGCCTTACCTGGTGATGTGGAGGACGTTGAGCGGGCCCGCCTCCTCAACTCACCCATATCCCAGGCTGGCCTCTTCGGCGGTGCGGCTGAGAACTGCGCCCAACAGTTCTCGGCCGCCCCAGAGCAGACTGAGGCTGTAACACGTACTGCCCCGGCGGCCAGCTGCTGCACCAGCCGCCGGCCCAGTCGCCTCAGTCCGCTCGCCGCCGAGGGCGCCCTCCCTCTTCCCGCCCGGCCCCAGCAGCAGCCTTCACCTGGGCCGCGCCGTGGAGGTGGTTGAGGATGTCGCCCAGTCCGCTCCCCAGACTGGTTAAACGCCAGGATGGAGGTGGACAACTCAGAGATGGGTTCCAGTTCTTCCCAGGGGATGGTAGCAGGGCCTCTCCTTCCCCCGGTGGAGGGCCGGGGGAAAATCCTTCCGCTGCTGGCCCCCGGGCTAGCAGCGCTTGGGAAGAACTCATGTTCCTGTCTCTGAGCACCCAGAGACCGGTGATGACAGTGCGCGCCACCCTCGGGTCTCGCCACTCACATCCCTCTCTGTCGCCAGCCCCCTGGCAGAGCAGACCCCAGTGGAACGCGAGTCCTTCCCTGGTCTCCTCTGTCAGGGCGCAGCCGTTAACCGTGCCCCGACCCCGGGACGCCCAACAGCCTCCCCTGTCCGTGCCGGTAACGCTGCCTCGCTGCCCCACCCAGGGTACGTCTGCCGTCCGTATGACCCCGTTGGTGCAGTCTCTGGAAGCCTGGCTTCAGCTTCCGGGGCTGTCCCGCTGGGTTGCCGGACCGTCAGGCTCGGCTACGCGATTCAGTTCGCGCAGGCTCCTCCCCGTTACAGGGGAGTCCGCTATACCGTGACCGGGGCCCATGCCCCCGTCATGCGTGCGGAGATTGCCACTCTACTGGCGAAGGGTGCGATCGAGCCTGTCCCTCCAGCCGAAATGAGGTCGGGGTTCTACAGCCCCTACTTCATTGTACCCAAGAAAACCGGTGGGTTACGGCCAATCCTGGACCTTCGCATCTTGAACCGATCCCTTCACCGGCTTCCGTTCAAGATGTTGACTGCGAAACGCCTTTTCGAATGCGTTCGTCCTCACGATTGGTTTGCAGCGATCGACCTGAAGGACGCCTACTTCCATGTCTCCATCCTTCCTCGACACAGACCGTTCCTACGGTTTGCTTTCGAGGGGCGGGCATACCAGTACGCGGTTCTCCCTTTCGGGCTATCTCTGTCCCCTCGCGTCTTCACGAAGATCGCCGAGGCAGCCCTTGCGCCCCTTCGGCAGCACGGGGTTCGCATCCTGAACTACCTCGACGACTGGCTCATACTGGGCCACTCTCGAGAGCAGGTTTGCGGACATAGAGATCTGGTTCTCCACCACTTAGCCCGTCTGGGCCTTCGGGTCAACTGGGAAAAGAGCAAACTTTGCCCCGTGCAGAGGATCTCTTTTCTCGGTATGGAGATCGACTCGGTCGCCATGTACGCGCAGCTTTCGAGCGAGCGCGCACAGTCTCTGCTGACTTGCCTCCGTCAAATCGAGAGCAAGAGTGCGGTTCCACTGAAACTATTTCAGAGGCTCCTGGGGCATATGGCATCTGCAGCCGCGGTAACGCCGCTCGGATTGCTTCATATGAGACCGCTTCAGCACTGGCTTCGCGATCGAGTCCCGAGATGGGCATGGCAGTCTGGCACGCTCCGGGTCCAAGTGACTCGGGCCTGCTTACAGACGCTCACCCCGTGGTCGAACCTCAGTTTTCTCCGGGCCGGTGTGCCCTTAGAACGAGTTTCCAGGCATGTTGTCGTATCGACGGATGCCTCTGCCACGGGCTGGGGTGCCATGTGCAATGGACAAGCAGCCGCGGGCTCCTGGACAGGACCCCAGCGCCTCCTGCATGTCAATTGCCTCGAGTTGCTGGCAGTACGTTTCGCCCTGCACCGCTTCCGAGCGCTGCTGAAGGGCCAACATGTACTTGTCCGGACAGACAACACGGCCGTAGTAGCGTACATCAACCACCAGGGCGGTCTACGCTCCCGCCGTATGTCTCAACTCGCCCGCCATCTCATTTTATGGAGTCAGAAGCGCCTGAGGTCCCTTCGTGCTGTCCATATTCCGGGAGTCCTGAACCACGCAGCCGTCGAGCTCTCGCGGTTTCAGCCCCTCCCGGGAGAATGGAGGCTCCATCCCCGGACGGTTCAGCTGATTTGGGAACAGTTCGGCGACGCACAGGTAGATCTGTTTGCCTCCCACGACTCTTCCCACTGCAGCCTGTATTATTCCCTGACCGAGGGCGCGCTCGGCACGGATGCACTGGCGCACAGCTGGCCGCGGGGCCTACGCAAATATGCGTTCCCCCCAGTGAGCCTACTCGCACAGCTCCTGTGCAAGATCAGGGAGGACAAGGAGCAGGTCCTTTTGGTCGCCCCGCACTGGCACGGCCGGACCTGGTTCCCCGAACTCGTACTCCTTGCGACAGCCCCTCCCTGGCCTATTCCTCTGAGACCGGACCTCCTTACTCAGAGACGGGGCACCCTTTGGCACCCACGTCCCGACCTCTGGAGCCTCCACGTGTGGCTCCTAGACGGGACGCGGCAGGTTTGAGTGGCCTACAACCTACGGTGGTCGCCACCATCACTTCCGCTAGGGCAGAGTCCACTCGGCATGCCTATGCGTTGAAGTGGAACCTCTTCGTCACCTGGTGCTCTTCCCGCCTAGAAGACCCCTGGAAATGCCCGATCGGGTCCGTGCTTGAGTTTCTCCAAGAGGGGCTGGAGCGAAGGCTGTCTCCCTCCACCCTCAAAGTATATGTGGCTGCAATATCTGCCCACCACGATCTCTTGGAGAACAAAAAGGTAAGTCAGCACGACCTGGTCATCAGGTTCCTGAGGGGAGCCAGGAGACTGAATCCTCCTCACTCTCCTCTCGTACCCTCTTGGGACCTCGCAGTAGTGTTAACTGCTCTGCAGAGACCTCCCTTTGAGCCTTTGCGGTCGGTTGATATTAAGTTCCTGTCTATGAAGACGGCTCTGCTGACCGCATTGGCCTCAGTTAAGAGGGTCGGGGACCTGCAGGCATTTTCGGTTGACGAAGCGTGCCTGGAATTCGGGCCGGCTAACTCTCACGTGATCCTGAGACCCCGGCCTGGATATGTGCCCAAGGTTCCCACCACTCCGTTTAAGGACCAGGTGGTGAACCTGCAAGCGCTGCCTTTGGAGGAGGCAGACCCAGCCTTGGCATTGCTCTGTCCAGTACGCGCCCTCCGCGCCTACGTAGACATGACGCAGTGTTTCAGGACCTCAGACCAGCTCTTTGTCTGTTATGGTGGAGAGCGGAAGGGAAGTGCTCTCTCAAAGCAAAGGCTGTCTCACTGGATAGTGGACACCATTGCTTTGGCTTACCAGCAGCAAGGCCGACCGTGTCCCCTTGGTGTGAAGGCACACTCCACCCGGAGTGTGGCCTCCTCTTGGGCTCTAGCGCATGGCGCCTCGCTAGCAGACATCTGCAGAGCTGCAGGCTGGGCGACACCCAACACATTCGCCAGATTCTACAATCTCCGAGTGGAGCCAGTGTCCGACTATGTACTCGCCCCCCCGAGGGGCCGGTGATGGGCCAGGTTCAGGTGTCTTCGCTTGCTCGCCACTCCACTCCATGGACTGGATACGTGCGATATTTCCTCAGGTGAGCTCCCCGAGAGCCCTGAGCTCCTCCAGCACTGTCGACGCCGACATCAGTTCAGTCTGCCCTTTCGAGCCCAGACCCTCATGTCCGGCCAGGTGCCCCATGTGCATGGTTCCCTCTGGCGACCCCCACATGTGTATTTCACCGTAAGTCTCCGCAGTGAGCGGGTTTCTTCCCTTGGCGTGTCCCCGCCACCCCTAGGGTTAAAAATCCACCTTCGGCTGGTACCCTAGAGATCTTCCATATGCAGCCCCTACCGGCTCATATGTGTCTCTTAAGTCCTCCCCACGGGCAGGCATTTTTGGCATTCCCTCACTGGGATATGCTTCCCAGTGTACCTTGGTATTCCTGTGTTAAGTGGGAGTCCTTCGTCCGTACTAGTCTTACGACAGGGTACTAACGTTACGTCGTAGTGACTGAACGAAAGGGAACGTCTCGGTTACGGATGTAACCCTCGTTCCCTGAGGAGGGAACGGAGACGTAACATCCCCTTGCCACATCAGCTGTGCTACCTGGAACGCAGGAGTTCAGTCTTGGCTCCTCAAGCAGGTAACATAATGCGATATTGCTTCGTACTTCCTTATATACTCACGCAGTGAGGCGGAGTTACGTATGCAAATTCCGCATGCCCATGGCATTGGCACGCCATTGGGCGTTTTCTCTAAACTCGAAGTTGATAGGCTTCTAAGCGAAACCCCCATTCGTTAGTCACTAACGTTACGTCTCCGTTCCCTCCTCAGGGAACGAGGGTTACATCCGTAACCGAGACGTTCTTTTTGTCAAAATATAATCACAATTATCCAAACACCACACTCAATTAGCAAAATTCCTAGATTGTTTGCAAAATGACACACTTCAGTCAAAACATATACACATATTTGTGAAAATGCTATTTGTTTTCATTTAACCAACACAGTCATCAATGATCATACACTATTGCAGCCAGTTTCACACTGCTGTGATAAATAAAAAACACATTTGTAAAAAAAAAAAATTTGATTTTTAGCCAGACATTCTTACTGTATGTAAGAGATAATTTAGGTGACAAAAAATAGTGAGAAACTCACAACATTATTCATGATTTGTTTTGAGATAGGAGAATGTAGACAAATACTGTAGGCCTACTATAACCTTACTGCACTGCACAACACTTGATGCTGCAGACTGAATATTTCAAGTATTTATTTCAATACTTACTAAGAGTATTTCTTACCATAATCAGTTACAGTAATCAACCAACAATGAAATCAATGAAACAAATAAAATCTGTAGACAAATAAAAATTACTGCATGATGTACATAAACTTTTACTCTGAAGAAAAACTACTGTAAAAGCCTGAGTGCTACGTTTTCAACAAATGTGTGCTTCCACACCTGGTAGATGTGTTTATCCAATTCGTTCATTAGTGTGGTAATTGGCAATCCGGTGCTTTGTAATTACAAGGAAGTAACCTCACAATCCTTATCTGTGTCTAAGGTGTGAAAATGTGTGTAGAGTTTTACAAATCACTGTGTGTAATGTTTTGCAAAAAGGGTGAAGCAGACATTGTGTGTAATGTTGTGCAAATTTGTGGAGGTGTTTTGCTCATTGGAGTAAAGTTTTGCTAATTGTGTGGAAATTTTAATTTTAGTGTGTAAACAATCGTAAAAAACTGTAATTTAATATAATTCTTGTCAATCACTTTACTTAATCCATTTGAGTTGATAGTACACAAATTATTTTAGTTGTGTTAAAGCTGAAATCTTTGTTTGAAACCTGCAATTGCAGTTATTTGCAGAATTACCGTCTTTACGTTATATTGGGTTTAGTTTAATTCATGTTGTGTTAAAAAGAGAAGAGGAAGAATAAGAAATTGTGAAGTGGATGTGAAGACACTAATAATCTATTTGGAATGTTTTCATGTATTTTCAGGTGTCTTATGCAGAGTTATATACAGTATATGTGTTATTCACGTCATTCAGGCATTCAACTAAGACGGCGTATTTTTCAATGCACTGTGAAGCGTTGTGGTGAGTGAACTTTGATGAGACATTTAGTCCGTTTAAAAAACTATTTCATCACTCGCACCGTTCGAAGTTTAACAGCGTCTACATCTACGGGAAAATGTCTGTTGATTCTCACGTGCTTCCCGAACGTTCTTCGTCACCCAACGAGAGCAATGATGATGAATTGGACACAACAGCTCGTCGTACAGAGAATGCGGCTTCTGCTAATCGCACTACAAAGGTGCTGCACTTCAAAGTCGATCTTCCACTGTGTTTCCATGGGGACGGTAGGGACAAAGACAGTTTTTCTTTTTATGGAAAGCCAGATTAGAGCTCGCTGTTAAAGCTTGTGCTGATGCGCACACACAAGACTTGGCCGCCATTTTGCCTACGCGGTTGAGTAGAGATGCTTTGGCCTACTGGCTCTCCCTGTCTCCAGAGATACAACAGAACAATGAACTGTGTGTTGCTGCATTGAATGATGTTTTTGGAAGGAAACAATTTTTGCTACATTTTCAGACCTTTGTGAATTCCATACCACGTATGCCCAAAGAGCATTTGGAAGTATTTGCCGCTGAGATCACAAGACTGGTTTTGGAAGCTTTTCCAAATTATGGTGAATCCGCCATTACTATGGAAAGATTCAGATGGTTCATTGCCGGTCTTGACCCTATTCTACAAGCGAAATGTCATGAGCATGGCGCTACTAGCCTAGAGGAAGCGTTAGCCATTGCTGGTAAATGGGAACGGGCACAGGAAGTTCTCAGGCTTGCACCCATTTCCCATCTCGGTCAAAAGACCAGCCTGATACTGAACTCATCTACAACTTCACCCAGTGTAGAGTCGCTTTCTGCTATGGTGTCCACAAAAACAACTTCAACAGGGGACATTCCTTCTGAAATCAGGACTGCAGTAAAGCAACTAATTGCTGATGTTAAGTCTCTCAGGATGGAAGTCAGTCATTTAAAGAAACAGCACGAGCAAAGTTCTCAATATGCTTCCTCCAGACAGAGAGGCTACTCACCAGAACGTGGTCAAGACAAACATCGCTACTCTCCACTCTCATCTCCGAGGAGATACCCATCATCACCTGTACCATCTCCTCATCGCGATCGTCACGCCAGCCCACCTCCACATTATCGAGCTCGTCACATCAGTCCACCTCATCGAGATCGTCACATCAGTCCACCTCATCGAGATCGTCACGCCAGCCTGCCTCTACATTATGCTGCTTCACATGCCAGCTCTACTTCTTATCATCGTGACTAACACGTCGGCCCCAATCTACATTGTCGAGATCGTTATGTCAGCTCAAGTGTGGATCATCGAGATCATCGCTTACAACACGCCTCTCATCATCAGGATTTTCGTGCAACGGAATGGCCCTCCAGCAGGTTCTCGGGTGTCAGATATGGCCTACGATCGTCTACTGACCATCTACCCTCAGCTGTGGATCATCATGTCAGTTTCGTCGAGGAGGATGTTGAACTTCAGGGAAACGACTGGTAGCAGGTACTACGGGCCAAGTATCTGCTGAGTTTATGAGCAGGCCCAAACAAACTGAACCAGTAACTCCTGTCATTCCTACACCTTTTGTTTTTGCTATCATTGAGAATGTTGCTGTACAAGCATTTGTTGACACCGCTTCAGAGATATCTTTAATCAGTGAAACACTGAGAACGTCAATTCCTTCTCTCGCCAAAAAGCCAATTCAGAAATCCTTTATCTTGGCAAAATCAGTGACTGGTGACTATCTTGATACTCTTGGTATGTTACCTATTACTATTAGGCTTGGTGAGGAAGTGTTTTCACATGATGTTCAGGTGGTTAGGAATGCAACACAGCCAGTGATCCTTGGATGGGATTTTCTTAGCAAACATCATGCTGTAGTAGATCCCAGAGAGAATAATTTGAAATTGTGGAACTGGTCTATCCCTCTCTTGTGTTCACAGGATATAGTCCCTCTTCGGAGTAGTGCTGTGACTTTAGAGCCCATTCTGATCCCTGCCAGGTCGCAAATAAAAGTTTTGGCAAAAATTCAGCCAAATATTGGTGAGAAAGATTTCACATGCAATTGTGTTGGACTCTTAGACCCTGACAGTCAGACAGTACCCGGTCTTTTTGTAGCACGTACAGTAACCTCCGTAAAAGCAGGTGTGACCTTGGCTCGAGCCATGAATCCGACAAATGAAGATTGCCATGTTCCCTGTGGCACATGACTTGGTGAGTTTCATTCCTTAGTTACGCAGCCAGGTGAAGAATATGCAATGTTGGAACCCACAGTAGCTCAGATACAGACACAAAGTGAGCCCTGTCCAAAACCTAAAGTAGACCTCAGACAGTCTATAGTGGACAGAGAACAACAGACTCAGCTTGAGACTCTGATTTTCAAATATTCAGATGTTTTCAGTGCAAATGATAGTGACTATGGTCGTACAGATTTGGTTAAGCATACCATCCGTACTGAGGATTTACAGCCAATCACACATAGGGCTTACAGAACATCGCCACATATTCAAGCTGAGATAGATAGGCAAGTTCAACAGCTCCTGTCACATGATGTCATTGAGGAAAGTTGTAGCCCCTGGGCTTCCCCTGTCATCTTAGTGAAAAAGAGGGATGGCAGCTACAGATTCTGCATCGATTTTAGAAAGCCTAATGCAGTCACTGTAAAGGACTCTTACCCTTTACCCCGTCCATCAGACGCTTTAGGCAGCTTGGCAGGTGCATGTTGGTTTAGCACCATGGATACTGGCAAGTTGAGCTAGACGCTAATGATAGGGAGAAAACTGCATTCAATACTGGCAATGCATTATACCAGTTCAAGGTTATGCCAATGGGTCTCATGAATGCCCCTCCCACTTTCCAACGACTAATGGAACTGGTGCTTCGTGGACTTCATTGGAAGGTTTGTCTTGTTTACCTTGATGATGTGCTGGTGTTCAGTCAGAAATTCAGTGAACATCTTAACAGTCTTGAGGAGGTTTTCAGTCGCTTCCGTTCAGCAGGTTTGAAATTGAAGGTTAACAAATGTCATTTTGCTCGTAGTGAAGTATCCTACCTGGGTCATGTGGTATCCAGCCAGGGCTTGTTACCCGATGCTAATAACCTGGACAAGGTCCGGTCTTAGCCTACCCCTAGGACTGTCACAGAAGTGAGAGCATTTGTTCGTCTATGTTCCTATTATAGGAGGTTTGTCAGGAATTTTGTTGCGGTTGCTGCACCCCTTCATGCTCTGACCCAGAAAGGTGTTGTCTTTAAATGGTCAAGTGAATACGAGGAGGCTTTTAGGTCGCTGAAGCATGCCCTCACGAGTCCTCCCATTGTCGCTCACCCTATATTCACACAGCCTTTTCTGCTATACACTGATGCTTCTCATGATTGTGTAGGGTCAGTGCTTGCGCAGATGCAAGATGGGAAGGAACGCATCATTGCGTATGCCAGTCACACTCTGACTCCTTCCGAAAAGAAATGGTCCACCTATGACGTGAGTTGTGGGCTGTGGTGTGGTCTGTCCGACATTTCCGACATTTCTTGTCAGGGGCCCCATTCAAAATTGTTACTGACCACAAACCTTTGCTGAATCTCAAGAAGGCCTCAGTTGATAATGATCCGACTGGTAGAAGAGCACGTTGGATACTTGAAATGGATGTGTATGACTTTACCATTCTTTACAGAGAAGGAAAGCAGCATAGTAATGCTGATTCTTTGTCGCGTTGCCCTAGCTTACCTGTGAAAGAAACAAAAGCAGTGCAGTGTGTAATTTCCAGCCATACCGCTTTGGGAAAAGTCTCTTCTCCTGTTGAAGAGCCAAATGTTGGTGTAGTTCTTCCTGACATGAGTCCGACACTGTCAGGGGATTTGGTTGAATTACAATTTCAGCAAAAGGCTGACTTTTGCCTTAGTACTGTCATAGGATGGATGGAGAATGGTAATCTAAGACCTCCATTGGGTAGACTGAAACGTTCCCCAGCCACACTGAGGAAACTCTGGCATGAATTCCTCAAATTGTCAGTCCTCAAGAGGGTATATTGAGTCGCAGAGTAAAGTAATCTCCTCATAGCCCTTCTGCTTACCAA
Organism: Gobio gobio; assembly: GCF_949357685.1. NCBI lineage: Eukaryota > Metazoa > Chordata > Actinopteri > Cypriniformes > Gobionidae > Gobio > Gobio gobio. Next base: position 12,122,473 of record NC_137112.1, on the reverse strand, counting down.
GTAGTCTTGCCTGAGGTACTCATTCTAACTGCTCTTAAGTGTTTTCATTTACATTTACATTTACATTTACATTTACATTTTTTTCACTCAGTGGAAACTTTTCACGGGGTTCACAAGTTTAGTGGTCATCTGAGTGCTGAGCGTACTTTGAGACCTGTGCTTCTACAACTCCTCATGAAAGGGCCCCATTGCAGTCCATTAATGCAGAGAGACCATTTCAAAGGATTGCTGCTGACATCACTGAGCTACCTGTTACTTCCTTTGGGAATCGGTATGTTTTAGTTGTAATGGATTATTTTACGCGTTTTGTCAATCTGTACCCCCTAAAAGACCAGCGTGCGACAACTGTTGCACAGTGCATTTTTGAGGATTACATTAAACAGCACAGGGTTCCTGAGGTAGTCCATACAGACCAAGGTAGACAGTTTGAGTCAGATTTGATTAAACATCTGTGCAGTCAACTGGGCATTGGGAAAACCCGTACTTCACCCTACCATGCCCAGTGTGATGGTATGGTCAAAAGACTGAATCGGACATTGAAAGACCAGCTCGCCAAGTACATTTGTGAAAGTGGGGGTGAATGGGATAAATATCTGCCTCAAGTGGAACTAGCCTATAATTCCAGTGTTCACTCCAGCACAGGGTTTTCTCCTTTCTTTCTTGCACATGGCAGAGAACCACGACTGCCTGCCGATATCCTTTTGAACTGTAGTCCTGCTATCACTTCTTGTACACCAGGCACCCCTGCAGACTATGCTTGTGATGTGACCTTTCGTTTATCACATGCCTTCAAAGATGCTGCGGTACGGTCCGATGCAGCTAAGCTTAATCAAAAATGGCAGTATGATAAAAATAAATTTTTCCATCCACATCAGCCCGGTAACTTTGTGTTTTTGGATGACCCAGCTAAAAAGCAGAATAAGTTGGCTCCTAAATGGAATGGGCCATACAAAATTCTAAGGAGAATGGACAAGGATGGTGCCCCGGGTGTCACGTATGAGATAACAGACCCAAGTCATTCACAGTCAAGAAAGTGGGTGGTTCATCACAATCGCCTGAAGCCTTACAAAGGTTCTCCGGGGACATTTCCTACTGTTGCCTCTCCAGTATCTGTGCCTCCTGTTGAATAGTGCTGAGGCCCCTCACTCAGTTCCTCTCACTGCATTGTCAGGGGCTTTGCCTTTCCGACCTTCTACACAAGGTTGTTCTGGAGTAATTGGGGATATCCAATGAACAAATTTTGATGCAATACTGCACTCAGGCACTGTTGACATGTTAGTATGTTACTGCTATGGTTATGAGTTACAGTTAAACAGGATTATCTTGAGAAATGAGGACGTTTCTTGTTAAGCAGGGGACGACTGTAACCTTGAAATTCATTGTTAATTTGTGTAATTCATTATATTGGGTTTAGTTTAATTCATGTTGTGTTAAAAAGAGAAGAGGAAGATTAAGAAATTGTAAAGTGGATGTGAAGACACTAATAATCTATTTAGAATGTTTTCATGTATTTTCAGGTGTCTTATGCAGAGTTATATACAGTATATGTGTTAGTTAGAAAGTTGTGTGCCTCGGCCCCTTTAAGGCACACTAGATAGACGAGCGTTGTACGAAAGTGAGTTTGGCGTCTGTTAATGTTATGCCGATACTTCTGATTAAACAAAGAAATGTGAATCACCACCATTGTAACCCGGGTTTTATTCATGTCATCCACGCCGAAGAGACTGGAGTGCACAAAGCAGAAAATAAGGGTTACATAAGTTTAATTATTCCAGCTGCTGTGAGAAAGGGCTATAAATGATCCGCCACCTACAGCATCCTGATATGCGATACTACTTCTAGCTGGAGTCCTTCTTTATGTATACAGACGTGACGTAATGACGCAAAGACATGCTCAAATTTCCTGCGGAAAGCTACCAGTGCCACTCAAATTATACGATTATTACAAGCTTACTGTTGTGAATCGGGCTAAGGTAAGGAGATAGTTTTGAACACTGGCTGGTTATGTACAGTACTTGTTCAAAAATTTATTTTGGATAATTTTTAAACAAAAAAATTACGAACTTCAGCTTAAAGTAGCATTATAGAAACTAGGAACATGATTTCCACTTCCCATCATGCTTTGCATAGGGCTGGCTAGGGAGAGTAAATGTTAAAATAAAACGTTCTTTTATCTAATTTTATTAAAGGGTTAGTTCACCCAAAAATTAGCTCATGATTTACTCACCCTCAAGTCATCATAGGGGTATATGACATTCTTCTTTCAGACGAATAAAATCTGAGTTATATTAAAAAAGTCCTGGCTAATCCAAGCATTATAATAGCAGTGAATTATTGCATCGTTTTTGAAGTCCATAAAAGTGCATCTGTCTGTTAAATAACTGCTCCACACGGCTCCGGGGGGTTAATAAAGGCCTTCTGAAGCTAATCGATGCATTTGTGTAAGAAAAATATCCATATTTTAAACTTTATAAAGTAAATTATCTAGCTTCCGGCCTATCGCTTCCATATTCAACTTACAGAAAAAGTGCAGTGCCTCTCGCAGTTCAAAATGCTTACGCTATGTCTGACAACATTGCACACCAGTTACGCTCGTCAGACGTGCCGTAAACATTGTGTAGTGCCTAATGCTTGGATTAGCCAGGACTTTTTAAATATAACTCTGATTTTATTCGTCTGAAAGAAGAATGTCATATACAACAAGGATGACTTGAGGGTAAGTAAATCATGGGATAATTTTCATTTTTGGGTGAACTAACCCTTTAAGATGATAAAATTGGTAGACTTTTATGTTTGCATTTAAAAGAGTTTCTGGTATGTTATTTGTTTAAATTTAAGTTTGATATTAATTTTAGGATAATTTAACTTAATAGTTTTGGACAAAATTAAGAATGTTAACCTGATTCAAGGGCATTGAATTAAACTTATGTAAAAAACTTTACTGAAAAGTTTACTGAAATAAACAATTTAAGGTCCTTTTGAAGTTACCTGTTCTTCAAATATATTCTTCTTGAAAGAAGATACATGCTTATAGACTTTACTTTTATCAGGAGGTTTAGGTTTCAATGAAGGGTAATATTTGTTTTTGTTTTTGTGTTTGGTTCTCCATAGCCATGATCAAGGAAATCTAATCCTACTTTTAGCGGAAACTCAAGGTGTTTCCTTTTCAGGCAGTAAGCTCAGTAGTCATGAGCAAAGTCTCTCACTCTCTGTCCTGACAGCTTTACCAAGGGTTCTCAATCATGATAAAGATGGTCATTTACTCCAGCTCCACTCCAACTACACTCTCTAGTAAGAGAAAGCCTGGGCCAAAGGGTCATGAAGCGAGAGAAATCACAGGCACTCTGACTTAAAATTCCTACATGGGTAAAACAAAGATTTACACAAAAATGAGTCGCATGTGTAGCAGATAACTAACACTACAAAATAAGAGAAAATTGTGCCAACCAAGACCATGCTCAAGCTTAAAAACATGCCCACATTTCCACCCAATTTCCTAGCCTTTGGAGACAAGGCTAGGGTCTAAAAATACACAAGGGAGGCTAATTGAATGACAAGATACAGGTAAGCGCAATAAAAATGAGGAAGCAAGTAAGAGGAAGAGTGAGGATGAGAGGGGGAGCCCATGGAGGAAGAGGGATAGAGGGGTAGAGGGGAAGAATCTCACAATTTGCAGATCTCACTAGACTTTTCAGCAAAACTCTAAACACATTCTTATTCTCAAAACACATTCCGCACTCTTATGTACATGTCATCCATACCGGTAAACACAAGTAGCAACAATCAAATACAAATAAAGAACAAATGTCATTGATTGAACACAACCTCTCAAAATGTATTTACAGTTTTTCTCAATTGTTTACACAGATTTTCTGAAAGCATGCCTCATTCTCAGAACTCTACACACAAATCCAAAAACACACACACAATGGGCAAAACCCCTCAATTCTCCTGCAAAATGCAACTTTACATTCAAAACAATGTTATTTCTTTTCAAAATGGAAATTTGTTTTCAAATGACACACACAAACCATCATATGAATAGACATTTATAAGAACCAGTTGAACACGGATGTGCTCAATATAAAACACGATGATGAATGGAAAACACTTCTCCTTTCATCATAATGACTTAGGTCTTTTTTGGTTCAGTGTTACTCTTACTACAGACAGTACATACATAAGTATATTGTAAAATATTTGAGAATATTGTTTTCTGTAAAGTACTGCTCTGAGTCAGAAGGTTGAGGATCCAAACGCAGCTTTATTGAGAGGGTAATCCACAATCGTAGTCAAAAACAAGCAAAAGGTCATACACAGGCAAGCAGTCCACACAGGCAAACAAGGCAGGAGAGACAGGCAAGAAATCCAAAAACCAGAGACATGAAACCAGGGAAACGCTCAGAAATGCAGTATATACAACAAACAAGACTTAGCAATGATTGACAGAGTGAACATGGTTTATATAGGCTGGGGTAATGGGGTAATGTGACACAGGTGCAAACAGTGAGTGAAGATGAGTCCGGGCAAAGGATTATGGGTAATGTAGTTTATGATGAAGTGACAAGTCCGGGGTGGAGTGCCCTCAGGTGGTGATCAGGGGCACTCTCACTGGTGATTGTGACATTTTCATACTCAGAACACACAAATACACGGTAACAAATATATTTTATTTTTCCCACAAAAACAATGTACACAGTGTACACCCCAACCATCACAAAGTTGCACATACAGTGGTCTACATACAAAACAACAGAAGAATTTACTGTACAGTTACAGTAAAAAAAAAAAAAAAAAGATTTAACTATGCTGCATCCTCTCTTCGGTTTCTCACCTGTTGCCCTTTGATGCTAAAGCTCTGTTTGCTAATTGTAAAACTGTGTGACAGGTGTTTGCCCATGTGAAGAGTCAGTGTGGATATTTGAATGGCAGTGTGTTCCTTGTGAAAACAAGAGATTTTCTGCATGAAAACTGTGCCAAATGCAGAGAATTGTGTGTAGTGTTTTGAAAAAAGTGTGTTTCAGAACTGCAATTTGAGTGTAAAGCAGGAATTGTGCTTGTAGTTTAGCAGAATTGGTTCAGGGGGTTGGTGCATAAGTTACATGTTGTGGTCATTGTGTCTCAAGTAACAGAATTTGTGTGTAAACAATTGAGAAAAACTGTAACCTCTTTCAAATAATGTGACACAACCAATGTACACCAGTTCACAGAGCAAACATGTTATTGAAGGTGGGAAGGAGAAAGTCTGAGAATAGATGGAAGAAACAATGTGAGAGGACGAGGACGAGTGCATATGCGAGGTGGGCAACAAGGAGGAAGAGGAGGAGGAGGGCAAGAAAGAGGCAGAGTAGTAATTTCTGATCAATTTTGAGTTACTATGATAGAACATGTTTTCATTCATCAGAAGACAATGACGGAAAATATTACATTTGTTTTGAGATTAAAAAATTACTTCTCCCTGATGTGTTTTCTATTTTTTGGTGTATTGTTTACTGACTGCTTGATAGTGTATATCATTTTGATCACTTTTGTTTATGTTTATGATTTGAGAGCAGTGTTTGATTTTGAACACAGGTAAAGTCAGTGTCAGAGGTTTTGTAAATAGTGCCTGAAGATGAGGTTTTGTGTTTAATGTTTTCAGAAAATGGAGCAAGGTTTCAGAAATTGTGTTTTAGCAATTGAGAAAAACTGTAATGTTTTCAGAAAAAACTTGTGTTTGTAGATGTGTTAATTGTGTGTAGTGTTTTGACAAAATGAGCCTTGTTTTTAAAATTGTGCTTAAGCAATCGTAAAAAACTGTAAGTTATATCACTGAGCAAGTGATCTCCTTTGAACAGGATTTCTTACTTCCAGTGAAGACATTCTCAAATTATGCTGATCTGATAATCAGGTTTTGTTCACGTCAGCTCGAGTATTTTCACAAGTGGTCTCAGACTTTTGGATCCTACTGTGTGTGTGTGTGTGTGTGCACGCGCGTGCACATTACAATGCATTACATTGGAGACTCATATAGAACATTTTTAACATGTTGATTCATATATCAAACCTCTTTCTAAGCACGGTGTCCTATCCCAGGCTTATGCAATCTTACATTTAAACTATTTTGTAACAGCTTCTAGAGGAAAATTGCAACCATTACTTTTACTGTTTTCTTTATAGGAAAACTGCTTGAGGGTTGAATCAGATGACTCTGTGGTTATAACTGATCTAATTCAATAGCTATTTTTAGCATCTTTACAAGTTTAGTTCGAGGCAACAATTTACAACAGACTCTCTGCAATGCACAAAGATGAAAGAAAATATTTACTTATTCTTTTTAACTTATACTCTCTATACTAGCTATGTTACTGACTTAACTACATTTACATACTTAACTAGTTGCTTTGGCACATTTTTGAACCAGCCTCTGCTGGAACATCAGAACTCTATTGCATGTCTGAAAAATGTAGTTACTCACCCAAAAACATTGAATTAATGCTTTAAAACCTAGCTATTGTGTCAGTAAATTGACCTATGCCACCAACATAAAAAGTGTTTTTGTCATTGTGTGAGTCACCCTGGTCAAAATGTTTAGATGTTTTTTCACCATGACAGTCAAACGTGGAAATTATTATTATATAAAAAAATTTAATGTTTGTTGGGAAGACAGATTTCATCAGAGACTCTAGCTCTTCTAATTCTACCTCTTCCTCTTTTATGTCTTCCCCTAACATCACCACCACGTTCTTACATGTCTTCCTATTGATCTTCCATGAGCATGTTGCTGCTGTGCCATCAAGCTTTTGATGGTCCTCCATTCTCAAAAATGGTAGTGATTGTGCCGTGGGCAAACTCAATATTTATATATATATATATATGCAATGGCAAGTAACTTGCCAATTTAGCAGACATTACAAACATTCCATGTCAGATATTTATGGAATATGCATCCATGCATGGATTTGCATTTGATGGCTCACACGATGAAATAATATTTAGAAATTGTGAAGAATTTGACAGTTTCAATGAGAATCAAGTCACAAGTTTTGATCAATAAGCTGTCACGGTTCTGTTTAGTAAGTTTAATTTTCATGGACTTTTAGTTTTATTTTCACTAGTCAGGTGTTTCTTTGTCTTTAACCGCGTTTCCACCGAAACTACCCGGAACAATTTGTCCCAGGAAATCCAGCCACTGGATTTCGTTGTCCGCATATAAACTTAATAAAGCCTGTACCTTGTCGTAGGTCCATCTGTTGTATTTTTTAAACTCCATTGTACATTTCAAATAGAAAACAACTCTTACTGCACGCATCGCAACAGACTTTTAAAAATGGTGGTTGAAACAAAATGCTGCGTGGAGTCAACCAATCAAAATGCTGCGTGAACTCAACCAATCAGCATGTTCAGCACCCAAGTCCCATCATCAAAAGTTCCTGAACTTTGAAAAAGTATCAGCTTCCAGGAATTGTGTACAGATCCTTGCAACATGGGGCAGTGCATTATCATGCTGCAAGGTGATGGTTGTGGATGAATGGCACAACAATGAGCCTCAGGATCTCGTCATGGTATCTCTGTGCATTCAAAATGCCATCAATAAAATGCACCTCTGTTCTTTATGTGTTTCATACCATAACCCCACCGCCACCATGAACATTGACATCAGCAAACCGCTCACCCACATGACGCCATACACGCTGTCTGCCATCTGCCCATTGTACATTTGACATTGTACATTGTACATTGTACATTCTGCCATCTGTACATTGAAAACCGGGATTCATCCGTGAAGAGAACACCTCTCCAAAGTGCCAGGCGCCATCGAATGTGAGCGATTTGTCCGCTCAAGTCGGTTACGACGACAAACTGCAGTCAGGTTGAGATCCCGAGGGCAACGAGCATGCAGATGAACTTCCCTGAGAGGGTTTCTGACAGTTTGTGCAGAAATTCTTTGGTTATGCAAACCGATTGTTGCAGCAGGTGTCTGGTCTCAGATTATCTTTGAGGTGAATATGCTGGATGTGGAGGTCCTGGGCTGGTGTGGTTACACGTGGTCTAAAGGGAGAATTGCTCCCTAAAACAGATTTAGATTTAGATTTGTGAACAATATTTGAGAAAAATAGGCCTTTTGAGTACATAGAACAAGATCTATGAGTTCAGCTCATGAAAAATGGGGGCAAAAACAAAAGTGCTGCATTTATAATTTTGTTCAGTGTGGTAGTGTGGCAGTTGCTCAGCTATTTTCAAAACTGTAAACCTTCTCCAGTAATAACTTACTTTTTCAAAGAATTTGTGATGAAATATATGTTTTTTTTTAAAGTTTTTTTTTAAATAATCACTTTGTTTTATAATATTACATTACAGCGAACATGGCCACCTTGCTTATTGCTGTTGAAGTACTGTATACTGCTGTGCATTAAGCAGAGAGGAATCATGGAGAATGTACAGTAAAGACATATATATATATATATATATATATATATATATATATATATATATATATATATATATATATATATATATATATATATATATATATATATATATATATATATATATATATATATATATATGTGTAAATATACAATATCATATAACTTTAATAGAATTTAGATGTAAAGATTTGAATTTACACTCAACTAAACAACTTTTCAAAAAGCACAATGTACAATATATCAGCATGAAAAAGAAACAGCTCAATTCAAAAACATCTAAAACACTTGAATATACATTTATGGTTACACAAGGATCATAATTACAGCAATTGTCCATTAAATGCCTTTGTCTAAGGCAGTAAACTACATTCAGCCATCTAGAACTGATGACAGTGCAGAAAGGTTAATGTCTGATGATGAATAAAAGTCTTTTTAGTCACTTTGCCATTGGCCTCCCACTGGCTGACTCACCGATGGCCGGATGACTGATCTCTGTGGAACCCCATTGTGAGCATTTACTCTTGGGCCAAGGCTTTATGGTTATTCAGACGTGGTGAGTCACATAAAGAGATTGCGCTCTCAAGAAAAACGTGTGCATCCCACTGCGTGCTTTCTCCAGGTGCCTTCACAGAGTAAAAGCTGAAACTCCTAGGGCTGTGAAATGCAGTATGAATCACAGCACAGCACAGCACTGTTGATGGACGATATAGCGTGAGGATGCAGGAACTGGCTGTTTTGTGTTTACATGAAATGCACCTGGATGCACCTGTGGGCACGAACTAAATAATGAAGCTTATGTGTGCATTTGAGAAAAGGTTTTGCTATCTTAGGACAAAATGTCCATCCAAAACCTGCATTGTACTTCATACACTGTAAAAAGACAAAAGCTGCAGCTCAGAAACAATATCTTTCTTGGTCTAACTAAGAATTACTTTTGTTTGTATATCCTAACAACCAGGTCAGCTCATTCATATAAAATCATATATATATATATATATATATATATATATATATATATATATATATATATATATATATATATATATATATATATATGACATAAATAAACCTATTAAATTATGTAAATTACACACACACACACACACACACATTGCCCAGCTAAAAAAAAAGTCACTTTTTGGATTAAAATATAGGCAAATGCTTAAGAGTATATGATTGGATCATTATTGCAGTGATTTTTATGTTTCTAGCATGTTATATGTTTGGCAACAGTTCTAACTCTCATTGATGGAGTGTGTAGCTTTTCATTTCTTAAACAACCATGTAGGAACACATCATGGCCATACTCCAGGATAACAAGATTCAAGATTCATCAGGTTCAAAGTGTGACAGAATGGTTGTGACGGAGCAAGAAGAATCATTTTCACCTCTGAGTCCAGACCTTAAATTCATTGAAAGTCTTTGGGATGTGCTGGAAGAGACTTTACAGAGTTCTGGACTCTTACATTGTCAATACAAGATCTTGACCAAAAATAAATGCACCTCTTAAACGGATAGTTCACCCAAAAATGAAAATTAGCCCATGATTTACTCACCTTCAAGTCATCCGAGGTGTATATGACATTCTTCTTTCAGACGAATAAAATCTGAGTTATATTAAAAATGTTCTGGCTAATCCAAGCTTTATTATAGCAGTAATATTTGCTCTGTTTTTAAAGTCCATAAAAAATGCATCTGTCCGTCAAATAACGTGCTTCACGAGGCTCCGGGGTGTTAATAAAGGCCTTCTGAAGCGAATCGATGCATTTGTTTAAGAAAAATATCCATATTCAAAAATGTATTTCATTTTTTCTATGGCTCTGCATTCAGCCATCCCCGCGCCATCACTTCCCGCGAATAAGGTCAAAATACATGCAAAATAACAGCACGATAATAAATACATAGATTCCTCATTAGTGCCTGCGTGGATCGGTCGAATGAGGCATCTACGTAGTATATATCTTTGATTGCGCTAGTAATTTGACCTTATTCGCCGGAAGTTATGGCGCTGGGAATACTAGATGACATTCGTCTGATAAGAGGTAAAAAAAAGAACATAAATACTGTTTCTTTTTCTTGCAGAAACCGATCGTTTCGTGTCTTAAGACATCAATGTGTCGCCACAAGCCGCATGGTTTAATATGGATTCGTATGTCTATGTGTTTTTACTCTCATTGCTCTCCTACTCTAAAATATCCCCATTGACATGCATTATACGACTATCACACTGCAACGGTTGGAGTTAAAAATCTTAATTTGTGTTCTACTGAAGAAACAAAGACACCCACATCTTGGATGCCCTGGGGGTAAGCAGATAAACATAAAAATTTCGTTTTTGGGTGAACTATCCCTTTAATGGAAATAAATGTTGTGATGTTATTTCCAGTTCTTTAAGAAATTAAAAGCTACACACTCAATCATCAATTAAGGTTTGAAGAACTGTTGCCAAACATTGCTAGAAAAATGAAAATCTATTACAATTTAAACAGTGACAGTGTATATATATATATATATATATATATATAAACATAAAAATATGTAAATACAACATTTGTGTTGTGTTTGAGTGTTTGCAACCCATTTTCACTCCCAAGGTATCTAATACTACAGCTTGTCCAAGAGCTCTATGCGCTATACAGCATCTGTTTGCATCTGTTTACTCACACAGACAATAAACCCTTTGCTGTAATGAGACATCGTTCAATGTACTCCCACAGTGATGAAAAGTAATATTTTTTTAATGATCACAAAGCTAGTTTCTCAAAATAACCTGATAGCTCCTAAATAACTGGTTTGTAAATAATGTCATACTTAATATAGAAATGATAAATTGATAGTATGAAAATTTCCAAAGAATGAAAATACAATTATCAAACGCATTATAGATGCTTATAAATCAAGAATAAAGCATTTATAGCTGTATTTATTAACTTCTTATTAATGTTTATTAATACTTTATAAATGATGAATTAACTATTCATTAATGCTTAACTAATTATTCATAGAATGCAGTTATTATAAAATGTTACCTATTTGGTGACTGAACTTTTATCTGACTGTTACATCAACAAAACTATACCCCATATGGTTTCATGATAAAGTTGCCATGCCTTACATGTCAGCCTATTGCAAGCCGCTAAAGGATTCTGTATAGTGCATGGCGCTTTTGGACAAGTGGCAGTATTGGTTACCTTGGAAGTGTAGAATGGGTTGATTTGCGTTTTGCGTGTACTTACACTGCAAAAATGCTCTTCTTACTTAGTATTTTTGTCTTGTTTCTAGATAATATTTAAAAATTATTAAATCAAGATGCATTTACTAGATAAGTAAAATTACATAATATATTTTTTCTTGTTTTCTTGAAAATAAAATAAAATAAAATTAAGTGAGTTTTTGCTTAAAGCAGGCTTAAATATCTGCCGATGGTGTAAGAAAAATAATATTGTTTTTGATTGAAATCTTGTTTCTTGTTTCTGTCCCAAACAGAGATAATTTAGCTTGTTTTAAGCAAAAACTTTTTTTTTTAATATTTGGACTGGAAACAAGAAAAAAATAAAAAATAAATAAGAAGAGCATTTTTTGCAGTGTACACCTTACTCAAGTTCAATGACTAGTTTTTGCTCATCATCGCTGCTGCTGTTACTGTCCTCATGTTCCAGGTAACTATTATTGCCTGAATAGAACAGTTTAAGCTCTGTTGATTTGCTATGTATGGCTGGGGGACATATTTGCTTTTCTTGACTGGACATTTGATTTGATGCATTGCAAGAACTTGACCCAGCGCTGGATGATGAAGTAATACTTGTGTTGACAGTCTCAATCTTCAAATCACCACAGTTATTTTGCAAAACGCTGGCTGATACAGTTGTGCCACTTGCTATGTGTTGGGACGAGTGCATCTGAACTTGGGTGCCTTTTGAGTAAATCCAATAGTTTGTCTGCGTCTCCTTTTGGACCTCATTTTGCATGGTATTCACTGAGAGTGGATGTCTGGCTGTTTGACTGGATTTTTCTGCCCCACTTAGTAAGGATGTCTCCTGTTGGCATGTCTCTTGAGAAGGGCTGTTCCCCAAATATTCACCCCTGCTGCTGTTGTTGTCAAATTCCCCTTGACCTTCATGTTGACATGTTTGTGAAAGGATGTTTGTGCAAACAGATGCTTCTGGATTGTTTGAATCTCTGAATTTTTCATGCTGAAGTGGATCTGAAATGTTGAGCGACACTTGATGGTGAGCTTGAGCGGATGTCTGATGTTCACCAGACATTGCCTCTTCCTGTTGTCAAAAAAACAACAACATACAATTACTACATATTATCGTGGGAAGCCCAAAGTATACTCCGGTTTTTAGTGCATATGACGCAACTTTCGTCACCACAATAGTATGCGCACCACAATCTGATTTTTTGTAACCATGCCTACTGTGTATATCAGTTGTTCCACAAGGTGGCAACACTGGCCAGGGCCATTGTTTCACATTGGAAAACAAAACTAAAGAGAAAATACCAGACTTCAACAACCCCTGTTGAAAAAAACAGCATATGCTGGTTAGGGATTTTGAAGCACGGCAGCTGGTTTGAGCTGATTTAAGCTGTTCCTGAGCAGATTATAAGCTGGACCTGAGCTGGCTAGTTTCTTAGGATAAGTTTAGGACAAGCACTTGACCAGTTTAAACCAGCTCAAATCAGCTCAAACCAGCTGCCATGCTTCAAAACATATACCTAACCAGCTGGTTTTTTTAACAGGGACACCAGACGCCCGCATTGACAAGCGCTTGTGTGAAGGCATTATGAGATAGCTGCAACTTTAGTTTGAAAGAATACAAATACATTTTTATCAGTCATAACTTGCGGAATAAAAACAAAGATGAAACTTTCTAGAGCACATTGAGCCTGTGTTTGCGTATAAGTTTGTCAAATTGAGTAGCCTATACTTTGAAAGGCTATGGCTGCGTCCCAAATTGCATATCTTGAGTAGGTACTTATTTAAAATAACTTCTGAATACCACTAAAAAAGTATGTTCTATATAGTATGAATGTAATCTGAACGTACTACATTCACCATGTTGTCATCATCACGTGACCTACCAGCGTCAGTTGTGTCGGTTCACTGCCTTTCATAAATCCTCTCCCGTGGCATCATGGAATAGTAAAGTGTCTGTCATATGCACACTTCAGAATCTCACCAGAAGTAATAGGTCATCTGGGTACTGTGAATTCGGCAGACTGTCCAGGTTGTTTTTCAAGCACCTTATTACAACCTTTATTTACATTTTTAAGTCATGCACCCTCTAGCTGGCGTAAAAATTATGACAGTGTCGTGTTACGTCTGTCATGAAATTAAGTATGACTATAGTATGATACTATATAGTAGGGAAGTATGCGATTTCGGATGCAGCCTATATGCGTTTGACTGTACGTATACACTATAGCGTACTCATAAAAAAGCGAAGTATAGTTCAGGGATGGCTGGTTTATGCTGTGGGCCACCCTCTAACGTCTGTTGAGTGAATGTGAGGCAGTGCTTTATGACTTATTGGTATTTCATCAAATAAACCACAAAAATATAAGTTGTATGGACTAGTAAATTGTCACATACAGTCATTATCCATAGAGGAAGTATAGGGACTTATTTGCTATCCACAGTGTGAAGTTTGTTATTAGTCACGTAATTGCACGTAATTAGTCACGTAATCTTATGCATTACAATGCGCAAATATTTTCATAACAACATGCTGTCTGGAATGAAGAAAGTTAAGACCAACTGATCAACATGATTCGTATTCAAAATGGTAAGCAAGTGCTGCTTTGTTTACGGGTTGTATACAGTGTTTGGTGTGTCATGACTCTCTATTCTCCAAAGGGGAGACCAGGGAGTGTTGTTACACGGGGTTAGATGTAACACTGTTTGACAGGTTTGATAGGTCAGAAAAGAGCTGTGGTAAGGTAACGTCATCAATATCATAAACTCCCATCTTCTTTTTGAGCACACGGGAGAAATTGCATGTGACTGTGAGCAAATTTGTAGATTTTATTACCAAAACAATTATTTTCAGGTAAGAAAGTAAATTTTTCATCAAGATTATGTTTTGCCTAGCAATCATTACATTGTAGATGCAATTATTTAACTTGACCTGAAGTAGCTTTTTCTCTAGTTTAATTTGATGCTTTGCATTCATGCTAACTTCGAACCCACGTGCTAAAACAGTTTGCTATGTTATGGCTGTTTTTTTTAATAAACTGCCCTTACGAAAATTAACCATGGTTTTACTATAGTAAAAGTGTTTTTTGGCTAATTGATTACCATTTATATAACCACAGTTTTACTACAAATAGCATGGTTAAACTATGGTTAGAGTAGTAAAGCCATGGTTAATTTGTGGTTACCAGGGTTTAAGTATAACCATGTTTTTTTGGTTTTATTTGTAGTAAAACCATGGTTCATTTTCATAAGGGTTTAACATACACCCTAAAAAAAGGTTCTATATGGCACCAAAAATGGTTCTTGGCTCGTAATCATAGGGGAACCTTTTTTAGTGCTATATAGCACCAATTTTGGTGCTTCAGTGGTTCTTCAGAGGTGCTATATAGCACCTTAGTCAAAGAACCGGTGAAGAACCTCTGAAGAACTGCTGGAGAACCACTGAAGCACCAAAATTGGTGCTATATAGCACTAAAAAGGTTCCCCTATGATTTCGAGCCAAGAACCATTTTTGGTGCTATATAGCACCTTTTTTTTAGAGTGTATTACAAATGTTACAACCAACCCCTATGATGATTCCAATGAGTAGAGACAAAGACAAAGACAGATAAAAAATGATCTGCCTCAATTGAACAGACAAGTTTTTTGTGCACATTATTCGAATTTATGCTCATCTTGATGTTTCAATCCAGAGTTTTTTATGCTGCATTTCAAAATCTGCATAACAATAGGTGGGTCATGGAAACATAGCTATAGTGACAACCCTTATGTGACAGGAATATAGTACACTTGCACTTACGCTCACACACATGCAGCAATATTTTTACAATACATTTAAAGTTTTTTTTTAAAGGCAGCAGCTATTTACACTAAGTGAAATAAGATATTTTCTTAGCAATGGATGATATTTACACTAAGTGCCAATAGCTGTAGATGCTATTTACTAAGTGAAATAGTATACTAAGTGAAAATAGTGATATATTCTATTTACACTGTGTAAAAGTAGCAGTTCTTTGCAATATGTGTAAATAGAAATTTTGGCAGATACATACTATTTGCATCTCAGTATTGCAGTACATTAATAGGATGCAATAAGAGTGTAAATGATTATATTTATTAAAAAAATATTAAATTGATGCCGCCTTAATGGACAATAAAAGCCATCCCTACACCTACCACTAACTCTGCCCATGAATACTTTTATTATTATTAAACATTTTGTTAGGAACTTTATTTCCACTTTTGGAACATTTTCTTAATTGTTATTGAAAGTATATGCCTTTCCGATGTGATATGTGATGGGAAAAGAGAGAAGAGCAAGCTCGGCAAAAGGCGGATTCGAACCCAGGTCGATCGCATCAAAACCTAGCTCATTGAGCCTTACACTCTACTGACTACACCACTGAATACATTGAAATATGCATGTCTTTTTTAAATCTTGTTTGGTCCAACCAGGCATTATAAGGCGGAGCCAGTGCAAATAGTTTACTGGCTATTTGCACTTGGTGTAAATAGACACTCCGTTAAAAGCAAATACAATATAATGTGTTTTGTCAGTTTAAATTGTTTACGTTGTTTTCTATGTTTTTCAGCGATGTTTATGCAATAAATTGGATAGTGTGGATGTTATTTCAGCAATTTACCTCTCAGGGTTACATCTATCCCGGCTAGTGTTACAGTAGGTTAGATTGTAACAATGGAACTCTGCATTTGACATTAACTCATATAATCTGTGATTATGCAATACACATCCAGGTGAGTTTTCTGTGCAGTTGACACATGTGGCTACAATGTATTACAATTTGAGACATCTAGCACAACAGCCACTGAGTTACTGATGCTCAAACAAAAAGTGTTACAACCATCCCCGGTCTCCCCTATTCTTTTCTCTCACCTTTCTTTTGTCTTGTTTCCCATTTTCTTCGCAGCCGTGGCATGTGAAGTCGTGTGTGTTGTTCGTGTCAGCCACCTCTGTGCTTGGTCTCTCCCCCTCTCTAGCTCCACTGTCAGGTTCTTTGGGGATTGATTCCTTGTTCTCTGCCCCAGAATCCCTCTGAAACCTCAGGCTTTTCAGGGTACCATCCTCCTCAGGCACTGAGGGCAGAACAATAAGTGAATTAATAAATGCTAGGTCTTTTGGTTCCTCAGAATCTTATTGTATGTCAATTCATATGAGGGCAGATCCAAGTTTTGACAAATTCACTTGAGTATTGGAGGGTATAATAGCGAGTGATATAGGAGAAGTGTTACTTTTAAAATGTTGTTTAACGCACTATAGAAAAGAGAAAATGAATGACTATATATTTACATATATTTAAGGCTAAAAGAATTCGTTTTCTACATACCTACCTGTGGCGAGCAGCGAGGCTGAGGGACCGTGAGAGCGGGACGAGGCCGCGCTCATTATTAGGATGATGAGGGCCAGCTGCGTGCCGCATTGGCCTCGTCTCTCGCGGAGGAGTGACGGGAGTATAAAGGAGGAGCGACGACAGTGAAGGACGAGAGAGGACCAGGCCTGGATTTTAATTTGTGTTTTATTTATGTTTTGTTATGTGTGTGCGGCAGTCGTCCGTGAGGGGCTGCCGCTTTTACTTTCACTTTGTTTGTATTCTTTTTGATTAAAGTTTGTTGTTTATTGTTCGCCGGTTCCCGCCTCCTTCTTCCCACACGAACATACCTCGTTACACTACCCTTTGACTTTTTTTTAGGGTGCCATCATTTATAACTGACTTTGGGCCCTTTCATACACCTGGCGCAATACGACGCCAGGCATGACGCTAGTGTTTTTTGCTAGTTTCAGCCCCACACAGTTATCATTTTCACATCCAGTGCCACGTTGTTTAAATAGAAAATGCATTTGCACCCATATTTTCGCCCATGGGCATGCTGGTCTGGAAACGTGTGTTCAGGCGCATTGTTAGCGCGTCGTTATTTTGAGGCAACTGAATACGACTGCGCAGTATTTTTTGTGTTATTTAAAGGGTGTGTTAGTAATATGCGCCTATAGGCGGGTGCACAACGAATTTCCACTCGCAAATTCTGCCATGCATGTATATAGCGAATGCGCCATTTTAAAGGGAATGGGAGATGAGACTCTGATTGGTTTATTGCACGTTACACCCAAAACACACCCATGACTCATTAAGAGACTAGGTACAACACTTTTGGACTATGCGCCTGACATGCAGACTGTGTTTTCCGTCTTAAACTAGCAAAGTGGATTCGGACACGCCCTAAGTGCACCTGCATTGTGAGCTTCAGACCATGCGCTCAGATCGTTAAAATAGGGCCCTTTTAGGGTAAGTTGTTTTTGGCAAATTGTCTGAAATATCACACACATTCAAATGCATTTTCACTGTCTAAAAAGTTGTGAAAGGGTCTTTAAAAACATTAAAAAGCTTTTTTAACATTCCATTTCATCTTGAGCTACTATATTTCATTTGGAACTCAGATGTAAAAATGTCAAAAACCTTGACACAAACTCTGGAAAGTCTGGAAAGTTATGAAACCATGTCTTAGTGTTTCAAAAAACATAAAAAAAAAAAAAACACTTTAACAATGTTTCTCTTGTTTTTCAGTCATAATTTTGGAGCATCTTGTCAGTGAATTGAGTCCAATAGACATTGGCATCTTTCCTGAAGGTCACTGTGATTTTGCCAAGTTAGACATGTTACTGGATCAACGCATTTTGTTGATCCTGAAACAACATTTCGGTAAATTATAGTTGAATATTATAGTTGAATAACGCTGATGTAGAAGCACCTAACCCTGTTTGTAAGGCTAAACTTGACATAAACTGTAATTTTTCTCTCAAATCTGTTTGGTTAATTGGAATGTTGTTCCAGGGTCAACAAAGAAGTTGATCCAGCAACATGTTGTACACCCTTAAAAATAAAGGTGCCAGGAAGAACCAAAAAGGGGTTTTCACATAGAAGAACCATTTTGGGTTCCCTGATGAACCGTTTTGTGAAAGGTTTCTTTTAAAGAACCATTTTATTCTAACCATTTTATATTGTAAATTAACCGTTCTACGCTATAAAGAACCTTTTATGCAATGGAAAGGTTCTTTGGATATTAAAGGTTCTTCATGGAACCATACACCCTGACAAATAACCATTTAAGAACCTTTATTTTTAAGAGTGTACTTGGTGAAATCACATTCACTCTTTCCTGACATCTAGTTGTAGTGTGGATCACATCTTCCAAAATGGCATAGGATAGTGTACCAAAATGCCTGACTTCCACAACAATCTATGATGTATATTCTTCATCCTCCTTGATCTTCAACTTTCTTTCTTACTATGACCTTATTTTTTGATGCACTGGTGTCACTATCATCAATACTTTCTGGAAAAAGTGCAGCTTTTCCTCTATGTCTTCTATAAAACTTCCTAACATCAACCTAAAACACAGGAAATAGGCTATTATACTGCCTGCCAGTAATGAACAATATGCGGATACACAGAAAATTTGTGTCCCGTAAAAGGGGTGTCATTTATGCATAACACACAGATGATTTTTTGGTCTTTGAGTTAAAATGACCAAAAACTTTAGAAAACATATTTGGATGTTAAATGTATATGTATCTCCGAGTATAAAATGAACTCACAATGCAGCATGTGACCAAACATGTCTCCTTCACTGCCAAAAATGTCAAGCGCATGGCACATAGATTTTAATTTTATTGGCAGAAAGGCATGTCATTTGATAATACTAAAATGTCATTTTAATTATTACTGTATTTTAAATGCCATTTTCTCTGCATTATCTATAAATGACCATGACCATAAACAGGATCATTTATAAATTAGATGCACTCATGCTGTTTTTGCTAACTTTTTTTAGGCTTGAAGTTTTATGGCAACTAAAACCTTTTTGTCCAAAACTAATAAACTGGTCACAGAAATCTCTTTTAAAATGAAAATAAAACTGATTTTCTGAATACTAATGTTACAGCCAGAAAACGTTTGTAATTGATGTTCAGATTCCTGCCGTTCAGCCACCTGGAACTTATGCCTCATCGCAAACCAAATGTCAGCCAAATAAAGAAAAAAATAACATGACAGTTTCACATTGTATATCAAGGCACACCGACCAACATATGCTACTATATATTATAGCGGTGGAGATATAAAAACGATTGTCCTGATGAAAAACAATCGGTCAGATTCTCTGGGGTGGGACTGGTTTGGCTGAACTCTTGCGCACGCCTCTGCGCAGCATTGCTCAGAAAAGGAGGCTACATTTGGCTCTTAGGTTGCTTGTCAGCTGTCTGGAATGGAGACAGGCACAAAATCTCCTTTTAACCCCTGGGTCTTTGCTCTGGTGGGTCCCATCTTCCAGTGACCTCTACTGATTGCTGTTGATCAACTTTTTTATTGACAATGCATCCATAGGCTCTTTCTGAGCGTTTTTTTTTTTAGCTTTGAGAAAAATTTTTTTTTAAAAAAGACGCTTATTAGAAAGGGCTTTATGTTTTGTTTGTTCTAAGCCTCTCTAATTCACCCTTGACCTTTTTCATATTTGTTACTATGACTAATTTGGGTGACCTGTGACCTAATGAAAGGGAATCTCTTAAGAGTGCTATTTACACCGTAAAGATGGCAAGGATAAAATGTTTCCCTCTAACAAGTGACTCTAATAAGAGAAACATCAGGTCAGTGAAGGAAAACAGTGGAATTACAAAGGTTAGGACAGGAAAAAGCCGCGGAGAATGTGATGACAACTTAATGATGTTCACCTTAGATTCACCCTCTCACGCTAAAATCTTGGTGATCCTACTGAATTCAAAACAGATTCTGCTTGTGAACTGCTTTCGCTGCACAACTTGAGTATGCAAGACAGAATGGTTCAACAGCTTTTCCCTTTTTTTCCCACATAATTACACTGATGTGTAGTGTTGCATCCCAATCTGAGATGTCTCTGGGTGGCATGCCTCTATCAATACAGGAGACAACACAGTAATTGTTGGAGTTTCTTTGGACAATAGTAAAATGTGAGACCTCTAAATTGATGTAATCAATGTTCTTTCATCCTTTTCTTAAGTTTTCATTCTTTATTCTGTAAATTGTTTTAACTATGTTTGACTGAATACTTTAATAGCAAGGTTTTTCTGTACTTATCCACTTTCGAGTCTTGAATGATTCTCAAAGGATTGAACTATTTTGGTAAAATTTGTATTAATATAACAGCATGTGATTAGACATAATAATACTTCTCAGCAACTGAACTGTTGTGCTGCTGTAAATGGACAATATCCTTTCATGTAAGAGAGGAATCCCAAATTATTTTCATAGATGTATTTCATAATGCATGGAGTGCATGAGATTATTAGAAAAATAACATAGAGAGATTGGAAGTTTTGATCACTTGTCGCCACCTTGTGGAGAGAAAATGTTATGACACACATTGAAATCAGTGTATATAGAATATTCTAAGAATGTTTTGAGAACGGTCCCAGTAATTAATTGAAAGTGCTATTGCTGAATTTTCTCTGAACTATCAAAATGTCCAGTTTTCAAAAATGTTTTAAAACGTTTATTTCTTGTTTATGCAAGCATTAAGGGAACCATCCGTTTTGCAAACATAATTGGAACGTTACTTTTAAATGTTTTCTGAACATTCTGAAACAAGTTGTAACATTTAAAAATGTAAGATGAACATCCAACTAAAATGTTTCAGAGAAATGTTCCATGAAAAATGCATTTGAGAACATTATTAAAGACCAGATAACTTTAAACGAGCATTCTATTAATGTTACCTAATGAATGTTTGCTCATCATTTTGAGAGAACCTTGCCAGAATGTTACCCAAACTTCTTCTGAGAACATTCCCTGTCAGCTGGGGTCTAACTATGGTTGCTTTATCACATGCAAGCACTGCACTGTAAAAGGCATGACAATATTACTGTAGAGATATATAATAAGTATTTGGTCTCACCTGTAAATGTATCCAGATTGGCATGGCGTGTATGAACATCTCCTTCTTCAAGAATGCTATGAACGTTCAATGTCCTGTTCGCCGTTGGGCATGCTGCTTTTATTTGACTATAAGTGTCATTACCAAAGTCACTTGGGCCTAGAGCAATGGCCTGTTGGAATTCATACTTTGTAGGTGTTTGTCCTGGACCAGTCGCCAAGGTCCCATGCGTGCAGCTGAGCTTACCTGTGTCACATGCTTTAATTTCTCTTGTATCTAAATTTGAGCTGCAACATACCGCCCAGTATGGCTTGTTCTGACCGGGTTGTGTTGTGGAGTTTATCACGTATTGCATCTGCTGTGATTCTACAGTAGAGGTCTCTTTCTCACAAATACAAGTTCTGAGCTGTGTAGTTGTCTTTGTTTCACCATTTTCTGATAATATGACTGACACAAGGTTGTCTGTTTCATCTGGCTCCACTGACTTGGTTTGAACGTGATTTGGCTCCATTATCTCTGTGAATGTTTGATCCTCAGGGAAGCTGACCAAATCTGGGTTATGAACAGAACAGTTTTGGGGCTCTTTGTCATTTTCTCTTTTAGAATAGCTCTTGTCCACTGAATGAGGCTCGTTGTGATGTGACTCTGCAGTAACCTCAAACTCAACAGATTTTCTCTCCTGGAAATTCTCAGGTATCTTCTGTGGTTCATACAATTCTCCAGTTGAATTTTTATTGTAATCCACTGAGGCTGTGACATAGGTCTGTGGATGTGACCAAGATGAAACACACTGAGGGCTGCTGTTTGAATAGTTTTTAGCATTTTGAGAGTTTAAGCTGTCTGCTTTGTTTACTGAACTGGCAGATACACAACAATTGAAAGTGTTCTTTTTTTTCATCTCATCATCTACCATTTCCTGTGCCATGCACACATTAGTCACGTTGTTGCTATATACCTCCTTTGAAACTGATGTATGGTTTGTTAAAGCAACTGAAGTTGTTGTTTCAATGTGAGGCTCTATCAGTGCTAACTGTTCATCAGAAATTAGCTGCATGACGATCTGGAGATCAGCTGTTCGTACATAAAATGTGTTCTGAGCCTGTGCTGAGCCATTTAGTACCATCACCTTTCCTTCTGACCCTTGAAAGTCACCTCCTGTGGCCATTTTACAGGCAGTACTGTTTAGAGTATTCTCATACACTGTGTCCGCTGTAAGACCAAGAGGTTTTCCTGGTTCACTCACTGGGGAGGCAGGATGGTTTTGAACTGTAGGTGTCGTAGTTACTGGATGACAGATCTGTAGACCAGGTTCAGAACAATAACTCACTGTTGACATTGTGTTCGTTGATGTGACAGGCTGAGCATTCTCTGAGGTTGTTAAAACTTTAAGAGGATGATGCAGTACAGATGACACAGGAACTGTTGACTGGCTTTCCACCACACCTGTTGCACAGTTGCTCTGCAACAAAGACACTTGATGCTGCACTGGTGGAGGTAGCATAGGAGAAACGAGTGTAGATGTGGTAGACTGAAGTTGTGTCAGGACTTTGGATAAACTGTTTGTTTGATTCAGCCCTGAACAGGAAACCGAGAGCATAGGCAATGAGGTTGTTGAAAACAACACATCTTGATTACTCTGGTCAAAGGCTGTGACTATTGAAGCCCCCTGACTCTGGTTTGAGGATAATACACTGTTCTCAAGATGACACTGCACTGTAGTTTGGCGGCTTTGCCTGAGAGCTGGAATGGTTGAACAAGTGCTATGAGTGGAGTCAGAGCAAGAAGCTGACACTCCATCTGTGGAACACGGAATCTTCAGCTGGTACTTGGGAGGAAAGCTGGTCTTGGCTTCAGGGACAGTAGGGCTGCCGATAGGACCCGACGGTGTGCCAGATGTCCCACTCACACTGATCAAACAAAAAGCAGGGCTAAGTGTATTACCAAGGAACTGACTTGGATTTGAGATCTGATGTATGAAGCTACCCTGTGGGTGGAGATTTTGCACGTTGACCTTTTGAGCTGGAACTGTGATGGAACTCTGCGTCGCACACGTTGACAGAAGTGCTTGATTCATTAAACCACACAGATTTACATTTGCCTGTCCAGTTCTAGGATCTGAAATACTGAGCATTTGCACATCATTCCCAGTGCGCTGTTTCTTCCTCTCTGATGGGATACGGCAGTCAATTTGTTGTGTTGCTGATTCTTCTCTTTCCATGTCTGCCCCCTTCACATTATTACTCTCAAAGTTGGTATATGATACTTTAAGGTCATTCACAGCAGAACAGGAAGTAAAGTTCAGAGACACAGATTCATTGTTTCTCTGTTGGCTAGTTTGATATTCCAGGCTCTCTGTTTGTTCAGAGCTTGATGCAGTCTTTTTCATCTTCAATGGACAGTCTTTCTCGGTATTGTAGAGTTTCCTAAACGTCCCACCTTTGTAAGTGTGCCACTTTGTGTAGTCAAATTTCCTGGCTTTCCTCCTGTAGTTTCCTTTTGTACATGGCTCTGTTCCAAAATCAGTGCTGTCTCCATCTGAACTAAGGCTGCTCATACTGCCTCTTTCAACCGGGGATCCCTCGGCAGTAGGCAGACAATCTACCGCTACCTGCCTAACTAGTGAACGATGACCTTGAGCTTGTTGATCTGATGATCGTAATGGGTAAACATGCCCTGCACTACACCTTCTGCTAAGATTTAAATTCATTGCTCCATCAGTTGGTTTGCCACCCATAGTGAAGGGTAAAGAGCTGCTTCGTGTTAATGGTGCATGCTCTACGCTAGTGGAGTGTTGTGTAGGCACAGAGCTATGAGTTGCCCTACCTCGTCTGTCTTGGTTTTGAGAGCTTGAGATGTGCTTGCTGCTCCTTATCTCAAAATGGAAGGAGTCCTTATAAGTGTATGGAACAGGGAGATCAATGCTTCCTTGTTTTGACAATATTGTCTTTCTTGGACGCACATTTTCCAGTTGTTTATTGTCCACCAGCACACTATTTTCATATATAAGTTTTGAAATACGTTCTTCCAGCTTCTGCTTCTCCTGATTGGACACCTTGCTTTTGCTGTCTTCTGGTGTCTGGAAGGTACCTGGTACTTGCTGTTCCATATGGGTTTCTTTAAATGATTCCATACTGGGATCATGCAAACTTGCTCCAGGACTGCTGGATGAGTGATGTTCACTGCTGTCACTGAAGCCAGAGTCTGTACTGTCATGGCTTTGAGACTTTCCCCGGGACCTGGGGGAATCCCATGGTTTGGAAAATAAAGCTTCCTGCCTCTGAAGCGGTGTACGATTTGGAATCGACGTCATACATCCATCCTCACTCAGTGCACCTGTCTGTTGGATAGCAGGATTGTTTTTCATGCCGAATGATAACTCCACAGTTTTTGTCAATGTAGTTACCTTGTCTTGAAGTGCTGATGATGTGCTAAATCCAACCATGGCAGCATTGTTTAATGCCCATTCTGTGCCAGACACTGTAGAGTCTACTACAGGAAGAACCTCTTTGCTAACTGAATTTCCGCCATTCATCTCAGAGTGTGGACTGGTACAGTTGTCCTTTGAACTCTCCATGCTCTCCTGGCTGCTGAAGGTGCCTTTGTCAGATTCGCTGGAAAGACGTGCATGAGCCTGTGTGCGCTTGTGTTTATAAAGGTTACTCTGCGTCTTGAAGGAAATGCCACAGGTAGTGCAGGGATACGGTCGCTCTCCTGTGTGGCAGCGGAGATGTTTCTCGAGCACGCTGGGCTTCAGACAGTCCTTGCTGCAGTGTGGGCAAATATGCTTCCCGATGGGCTTAGGTCTGGCCGAGGTTGCCGGAGCCACTAGTCTTTGTTGTTGCAAAGCAGCCCTGCTGGCAATATGCAGTGTCAGAGAGGGCAGAGTCGAGTTGCTACACATCCTTGGCAGGAACAGTGGTAGAACCGTTGCATCCTGCAAGGCTCCAGGTTGGGCCTGAGGATATGGCTGCCGGCCAGGGGCAGGAACGTTGTGGACATACATAGTCGTGAGAGGGGCCTGAACACGCGTCTCCTCCTCTCTCTGTGCAGACACTGAACACTGAGGCTCTGTAGCTCTCACAAAGCTCTGCTTGCTAGTTGCCATGGTAACACAACCCTTGTGATGCTGAGAGACGGAGCTCACTAATTACCTAAAAAAAGAAACAGTTTTATTATTATTATTATTATTATTATTATTATTATTTTCATTAGGCCTGAACTCCTCTGGATCAAAGGATTCCTCCCCCTATTTGAATTGGAATTCAGGTGATGGGAAGCTAAAGAAACCAAGATTACACACCTTATTACAAATCACCATCATTTAAGGGGACTGAGTGGGAAGAAGCTACAAAATGTGTATCAGAGCAGACTGGCTATTCTAGACTTCAAAAGGAAATGGTATACCAGCAGAAACTATTGGTTGAATTTTCTTAAATCAATAGAATGTTTACATTTGATAAATATTGTCTTTTCCTCTGATCAATCAGTCATGGAAATTTGGATGAAGACAATCCACGATGGCTATGGTTTTAAGTCTAGTAGCAGTCTCATTTTTAATGCAAACACAAATTTTAATATTTGCATATTGCAGAAGCACCAGAAGAGTATGAGCAAAAAACAGCGGTGGTAAAGTTATGACTCATTTCTAGAAAAATGATAGCATCAAGGACCTCCTACCTACACTAGATTATTTTCACATTTATGAAAATGTGAAGACACACATTTGTTAAACAAACTCCACTTTATTAATCTTTTTGTCTTTTTTTCTTTGTAGTTTTTGTATCACATGAATACATATTTATGATAATCATTGGCTTGTGAGGTATTTCAGACATTAGTTGAGAAAGAGGGTTCTATATAAATAAAAAAAACGGTTCATTTATTATAAGGTGTCATTTTGTCAGGTGTCAATTGCACATTTAAGTTCTGAGTAATATTAATTAGCTACATGTACTTACGGTTAGAGTTTGGTTTATGGTTAGTTACTTGTCATTATGCATAATTTACTGTTATTACTACAGTAAGTACATGTATTGACGTGTAACTACATCACCTGAAAAGGTGTTACAAAAAAGGCATTACTAGGACATTTACAGAAAGTTTGTATGAAAGTTACACACAGGATGCATTTGCTAATCTATTTAAAATTATTTTAAAACCTGACTCTATAATTACATATTCATTCAACTTGAGTTTGTTCACAGAATATATTCAAGACAAATGTGAATTTACAAATCACATGACTAGGAAAAAAAACGATTTAGGAACAAGCTGAAAGCCAAGTCTTCGAAAGATATAAACTAAAATAATACCTTAACATTCCCTTCCATCCTTAATTACTTGAAGAAGTTATATTTAAATATGATTCTTTGTATTGTTCACATCCCTTTATCTGTACCCTATGTATCACATCACTACGCTTATGAGAGATATTCCTATCAAGCTCATCAAAACAGATGTGGACGATCATCCTGAATGCTCTATGATAGTGCAATCATGGGTCACTCACCAGAACTTCGCGGTGACACTGCAGCGGCTAAAGGTTGTCCAATTAGAGCCAACACGTGGAAACAAAAATCCACCGTTGGAACAGTGAGAGGTGACAAGAACAAGAGAGTCACATGTGACTGTGGCACCTTCTCTCACCACAAAGGCCCCTGGTTCCTCTTCCCTCTTTAGTTTTCTGACTGCTGTTTCTGCTGCTGGTGGAGGAAATACAAACGTCATTCATGCAAATGTGACTGGATGACGGCGGCAACACAATGTAAAAAGTACATGAGAGAGAGAGTGAAAGAGGAAGAGAGTAGTCACTGTGAATACCATTGAAAACAAAGTTCAGGGTGCCAGCACTTTGAAATAAAAGAACCCGGACCAAAGTGAAGACATATCGCAAAATGGAGATCCAGAGAGAAAGACTAAACGAGATGGACACAGATAGGGATGGGAGCAGATGGAGGGAGGGAGAGAGAGAGAGAGAGAGAGAGAGAGAGAGAGAGAGAGAGAGAGAGAGAGAGAGAGAGAGAGAGAGAGAGAGAGAGAGAGAGAGAGAGAGAGAGAGTGAGTGAGTGAGTGAGAGTGAGTGAGATAGAAAGACTAGAGACAGAGCGCAGTATATAAAATAACAACTGAACTGAACTGACAAACAAAATCCCTGTTCAAAAGAGGAAGTGTTATGAACATGCAGACCTACCTCAAACTGATAATTTCAACCACACACACACACACACACACACACACACGCACGCACGCACGCACACACACACACACACACACACACACACACACACACACACACACACACACACACACACACACACACACACACACACTGTTTGCAGCATGTACTGACTTCTGTTTCTGTCTTTTCTCACTCCTCCAGTCACCCACACACCCACACACAAAGGAGGAGAAGTGTAACAGAATTTGTGGTGGTGTAACATTTGATGGTGTACATTTTTATTCATTTATTTTGATTAAAATGTTAGCAGCTACTCAACAAAAGTGGCTTATCTGGCACCCAGTGATCAGAGAGTACATTAGCAACCATCTGTGCTTTAAACTGCATCAGAGCAATGGAGGGCTCATTATTTCCTGTAAACAAAAGCAAAAGCATATCCTCTGGAGGAATAAAATCTGACTGTATTATCCTTCTGTGATAAATTGCTATGGCCTTCACTCTCTACTCCTCATGTAATTGCCATTATATCAAAAAAGCAAAAACAGGCAGTTGAAAACAAATTAACTGTTTAGAAATGTTACAGTTTTATACAATCGCTATGACAAATTTTTCAATACTTTTAACACATTTCCTAAACTCTTAACACAGTTAGCACAACATCTGTCTGTGTAGGCTATACAATTAACTCATTTATTGTTGCTTTTACACAAAATGCATATAGTTGCATATAGCACAATTTTGAAAACAGGGCCCGGTTTGTCAAAACACTACACACAATTACAGTTTTTTCTGAATGCTTAAAGCCTAACTGTGATTCTTCTAGCACAATTTCTAAAACTATTACAGTTTTTTTCAAATGTTTACACGCAGAGTTCTTTTCGTCAAAATATAATCACAATTATCCAAACACCACACTCAATTAGCAAAATTCCTAGATTGTTTGCAAAATGACACACTTCAGTCAAAACATACACACTTCAGTCAAAACATATACACATATTTGTGAAAATGCTATTTGTTTTCATTTAACCAACACAGTCATCAATGATCATACACTATTGCAGCCAGTTTCACACTGCTTTGATAAATAAAAAACACATTTGTAAAAAAAAAAATTAGATTTTTAGCCAGACATTCTTACTGTATGTAAGAGATAATTTAGGTGACAAAAAATAATGAGAAACTCACAACATTATTCATGATTTGTTTTGAGATAGGAGAATGTAGACAAATACTGTAGGCCCACTATAACCTTACTGCACTGCACAACACTTGATGCTGCAGACTGAATATTTCAAGTATTTATTTCAATACTTACAGTATTGTAAGTTACAGTAATCAACCAACAATGATATCAATTACTGTAAACAAATAAAATCTATAGACAAATAAAAATTACTGCATGAATTACAGTACATACACTTTGACTCTGAAGAAAAGTAAAGTAAAAGTAAACAGAAATGAAAGAAAACTCAAAGCAACAAGAATACTGCAACTATCCATCTCTCCGTCTGGCTGGATCAGGCCATAAGATTTCATCAACATCACAGGCTATGTCTTCATTGGCAAGGCACCGTTGGAAGAATCGCCTTGTGTGACGAATCCACCCCTGCACTGAAGCTGCTTCAATAAGATCACAT
Organism: Gobio gobio; assembly: GCF_949357685.1. Classification (NCBI taxonomy): domain Eukaryota; kingdom Metazoa; phylum Chordata; class Actinopteri; order Cypriniformes; family Gobionidae; genus Gobio; species Gobio gobio. The sequence continues at coordinate 12,093,127 of NC_137112.1, read as the reverse complement.
GTCTGTTCCATGGCCTGAATGAGGGGCAAACGGTCATAAGGCCGCAGGTCATATACCTTCCACCGCCACGCTGAAAAAAATTCTTCTATAGGATTCAGGAAGGGGGAGTATGGGGGAAGGTATAAAACTTCACAATCAGGGTGATCATGGAACCAGTTCTGGACCAGAGCAGCCCGATGAAATGAGACATTGTCCCAAACGACAATGTACCACATCTGGTCCACTTGGTGTAATGCTGTGACAATCTCATGCAATCGGTCAAGAAATGCAAGTATCAGATTTGCATTATAGGGTCCCAGATTTGCATGGTGGTGGAGGACCCCATTTTGTGTGATAGCAGCGCAAAGGGTGATGTTACCCCCTCGCTGCCCTGGCACATTGGTGATTGCCCTGTGCCCAATTACATTTCTCCCTCTTCTTCTTGTTTTTGCAAGGTTAAATCCAGCCTCATCCACATATATAAATTCATGTTGAATTTCAGCAGCATCCATTTGCAAGACTCTCTGAAACACATTAAAGAAAATAGGATGCTATTCAATATCTATAGCACAGTATTTTTTTTGTGACAGAACATTATGAGCAGTGCATGATACCACACCATAGTCAGATGAACAATGCATACCTCCACATACTCATTGCGCAGATGTTTCACTCTCTCTGAATTTCTGTCAAATGGTACCCGATACAGTTGCTTCATGTTTATTTGATTTTTCTTTAGGATTCAACCTAATGATGACAGAGAGACTCGTTGGATGTTATTGAAAATATTGTCATCATTGATGATATTGGCTTGGATTTCTCATAGCCTGATACAATTATTGGCCAAAACCATGTTCACAATGGCGGCCTCTTGTGCACGACTAAACATAGGGCCCCTTCCACCTTGGTGTCCTCGACCCTCAATCCTATGTAAAAAAAAAAAAAAGATTATATATATATATATATAGAGAGAGAGAGAGATATAATCAAATATACTGTCAAATGTCACAGTAAACAATATTGATTATACAAGCTTCAGTTTCAATGTAGACTGTGTGGTTAGCTTACCTGTTTTGTCGATGAAATGTCCGAATTACTGACGCAACAGTATTTCTGCTGAGATTTGGTTGAACTCTTTGTCCAGCTTCCATCAGTGTCAGTCCATGGTTGATAACATGGTCAATAAGTGTTGCACGGATTTCTCGAGTCAAATTTGGTCCTCGTCTTCTTTGTTCAGGTTCTATCACCTCTTCAAGTCCTTCTCTACCTCTTCCTCTACCTAGGTGTCCTCCTCTACCTCCTTCTCCTCTTCCTCTTCCTCCTTCTCCTCTGCCTCTACCTTCTTCTCCTCTACCTATGCCTCTTCCTCTACCTCCTTCTCCTCTTCCTCTTCCTCTTCCTCTACCTCTACCTCTATCTCTACCTCTACCTCTACCTCTACCTCTACCTCTACCTCCTTCATCTCCTCTTTGAGCTCCCCCTCTCATTCTCACTCTTCTTCTTCTTCTTCTAACTCCTTCCATTTTTGTTGAAGACAGGTGAACTCACCTGCTACCTTTTATAGCACACCTGAGTGCTGCGTCTTCAAATTAGCACATGTGTGCTTCCACACCTGGTAGATGTGTTTATCCAATTCGTTCATTAGTGTGGTAATTGGCAATCCGGTGCTTTGTAATTACAAGGAAGTAACCTCACAATCCTTATCTGTGTCTAAGGTGTGAAAATGTGTGTAGAGTTTTACAAATCACTGTGTGTAATGTTTTGCAAAAAGGGTGAAGCAGACATTGTGTGTAATGTTGTGCAAATCTGTGGAGGTGTTTTGCTCATTGGAGTAAAGTTTTGCTAATTGTGTGGAAATTTTAATTTTAGTGTGTAAACAATCGTAAAAAACTGTAATACTTATAGCAAAACCACTCACTGAGTTTGCAAAACTAAAAGCACAAACACTGCTTTGCACTCAGTTTGCAATTTTGTAACACACACTTAGCAAAACTGTAAGTACAGTCCACAGCACAGCACTCCTTTTCCGGAACTGTAAACACAACTCACTGCTTTACACTCAATTTCCAAATGACCAACACACTCCTAGCACAACTATACACATGTATGGCTATTATTTACACTATTTTGCCAACTGTCTGGCACACTGTCACATGTGAAAACTGTCTTAGATATTTAGTTCACTTTGCAATCAGCCTAGGCACTAAATAAGCCACAGGTAAGCTGTCTGTGTGGAGTACAATGGAGGGAGCAGGAAGAGTGACAAGAGTGAGAATTAGAGGGAGGAAGAGGACGTGGAGGTGAAGAAGTAGGAGGAAGAGGACGTGGAGGTGAAGAAGTAGGAGGAAGAGGAGGAGGAAGAGGACGCGGAGGTGAAGAAGCGAGAGGGAGAGGACGACAAGGACAAGGAGGTGAAGTTAGAGGAGGAGCGAGAGGAGGACGAGGAGGGGGAAGAGGAAGGTAACATAATTATGTGTGCAGCTATAAGTCAAAATGGTGTTGTTCAACATCATGCAACCCTAGACCCATATAACACTGCACTTGGACACCTTACATGACATGCTCACTAAGTTCAGAAACCAGAGCAGACCAGATATGTCATCATTTGGGACAATGTTAGTTTGCATTTTATTCCAGTTGGTCTGCAACTGGTTTACAGTTGGTTCACTGTACTCAACCTCCCCCCATACTCTCCATTCTTGAATCCAATTGAGGAGTTCTTCTCTGCCTGGTGCTGGAAGGTCTGTGAAGGTCATCCCCATCAACGCATAGCCCTTTTACAGGCAATGGAGGATTCATGTAGGGATATTGACCAGGCATCATGTCAGGCCTGGATATGGCATTCCAGAAGATATTTTCCCCGGTGCCTAGGACTAGAGGACATTGCATGTGATGTAGACTAAATTTTGTGTCCGGATCCAGAGAGACGACACGACATAGACCGATTTATTTATTTTTTTCTAAGTGAAATTACTATTTTGTGTATTGACTTGAAAAAATCACTTGCATTTGTTTTGACGAGTGTAAATAAACACCAATACTTGAAGTTTGGATCCCTGTATGTTTACAGAACTATGACAAAAGTATGACCTCAAACTGACATAGCCTACCTTGTGCACAGAGAAAGCATAAGCCAGATGTGTTTTTTATTCATAGCATCAGTGTGTAGTCAGCGCATTGTGTGCTTATTACAGTTTTTCTCAATTGTTTACACACATTTTCTGAAAGCATGCCTCATATTCTCAGAACTCTACACACAAATCCAAAAAAAAACACACACAATGGGCAAAACCCCTCAATTCTCCTGCAAAATGAAACTTTACATTCAAAACAATGTTATTTATTTTCAAAATGAAAATTTGTTTTCAAATGACACACACAAACCATCATATGAATAGAAATTTATAAGAACCAGTTGAACACTGATGTGCTCAATGTAAAACACTATGATGAATGGAAAACACTTCTCCTTTCATCATAATGACTTAGGTCTTTTTTGGTTCAGTGTTACACTTACAACAGACAGTACGTACATAAGTGTGTTGTAAAATATTTGAGAATATTGTTTTCATACTCAGAACACACAAATACACGGTAACAAATATATTTTATTTTTCCCACAAAAACAATGTACACAGTGTACACCCCAACCATCACAAAGTTGCACATACAGTGGTCTACATACAAAACAACAGAAGAATTTACTGTACAGTTACTCTCTTCGGTTTCTCACCTGTTGCCCTTTGATGCTAAAGCTCTGTTTGCTAATTGTAAAACTGCGTGACAGGTGTTTGCCCATGTGAAGAGTCAGTGTGCATATTTGAATGGCAGTGTGTTCCTTGAGAAAACAAGAGATTTTCTGCATGAAAACTGTGCCAAATGCAGAGAATTGTGTGTAGTGTTTTGAAAAAAGTGTGTTTCAGAACTGCAATTTGAGTGTAAAGCAGGAATTGTGCTTGTAGTTTAGCAGAATTGATTCAGGGGGTTGGTGCATGAGACATGTTGTGGTCATTGTGTCTCAAGCAGGGGTGGTAAAAGTACTCAAAAGTTATACTCGAGTAAAAGTATATATACCTAAATAAAAAATGACTCCAGTAAAAGTAGAAAGTCCTCCATTTAAACATCACTTGAGTAAAAGTACAAAAGTATCCAAATTAAAACGTACTCAAGTACCGAAAGTAAAAAGTAAATATTAAAATTACCTGTAAATATCAATACTTAAGCAGATAAATTGTTTTGGGAGTGATATGCAATGCTTTAATTGAACAAATGATAAGATTAGATACTGCAATTAAGAATTTGTTATTTGCAATCATAAGAGACAATGAAGCACCTTAACACAGTATAGGGGTTGAACTTAAAATAGACATGCTCCATAACATTAGCTGCATCAAACAGACGATGTGCAAGATATTATTAACTAATTTAAAATTAATTCAAAAGCTACAACCACAATGACATATTACTTAACAATTAGTTAATAGTGATGTGCCTCAACAAGTGAAGTCATGACATAATGAAACCTTTGCAAATCGTTATCTAATGATTAATTAAAGCAGACAACTGGAAGTTGAAATACATGGCTTTGACCCATTGTGATAATTAACAGATTAATTTACATTTATTAGTTAATATAATATGTTGTTAGGGAATTAGTACATTGTAATATTTAATTAATAGAAATCCATGTATTACTTAACCTATTAATCATATATAATGTTAATTAGTTGCTGATGCAGTAATCATTAATAAATGATTTAGTTCTTCATGAGTCATACATTAATTCTTGATTATCTGTGCATTAGTTAAGCATGAATTAATGCATATTAGTGCAGACGTATTGTAAAGTGTTACCGATGCTTTCATAGTGTGGTGCGAAAGAAAAACGTTTGGGAAACACTGCGCTAACGTTAGTGTGGCAAACCTAGTCAGCTTTTCCAAGTCTAGCCCCGACTGGATCATCCATGACCGATTGACAGCATGTAGGGAGAACAGCTTACTAGCTTGATTCTCTCCTGCACCCACGTTTTTTGTTGGTTTGGAAAGCAAGTGTAATAAATACTTGGAGCGGGCATGGGGAAATGTATTGGAGTAAAAAGTAAACTTTGTCTTTAATATTGTAGTGGAGTAAGAGTGAAAGTAGATGCAAATAAAACATACTCAAGTAAAGTACAGATCCCTGAAAAAAGTACTTAAGTAAAGTAACAAAGTATTTTTACTTCATTACTTACCACCTCTGGTCTCAAGGACCAGTATTTGTGTGTAAACAATTGAGAAAAGCTGTAATGTGATGGCTTGTGTTAACTGTTTGATACGAAAATACAATTTTTACGAAGGTTTGAAGAGTTACAATTTTTTCTGAATGCTTACAGTTTTTTTCTGAATGCTTACAGTTTTTTCTGAATGCTTACAGTTTTTTTCTGAATGCTTACAGTTTTTTCTGAATGCTTACAGTTTTTTCTGAATGCTTAAGCGCTAATCGTGATTCTTGTAGCACAATTTCTAAAACTATTAATACGTATAACAAAACCACTCACTGAGTTTGCAAAACTAAAAGCACAAACACTGCTTTGCACTCAGTTTGCAATTTTGTAACACACACTTTGCAAAACTGTAGGCACAATTCACTGCACAACACTCTTTTTGCAGAACTTTAAACACAACTCACTGCTTAAACTCAATTACCAAAATTCCAACACACTCCTAGCAAAATTATACACATGTATGGCTTTCATTAACACTATTTTGCCAACTGTCTGGCACACTTTCACATGTGAAAACTGTTTTAGATAATTAGTTCACTTTGCAATCAGCGTAAGCACTATAAATAAGCCACAGCTAAGCTGTCTGTTTGGAGTACAATGGAAGAAGCAGTAAGAGTGAGAAGAGTGAGAATCAGAGGAGGTCGAGGAGGCCGAGGGAGAGGACGTGAAGGTGAAGAAAGAGGAGGAAGAGGACGAGGAGGGGAAAGAAAAAGGGTAAGAAGAGTAAGAAATAGAATAACTGATGACATCAGAGCTACAATAGTGGACCATGTCATCAACCATGGGATGACCCTGAGGGAAGCTGGCCAACGGGTTCAGCCTAACTTGAGCCGCTACTCTGTGGCAAGCATCATTAGGACATTTCGAAATGAGAATCGGTTAGTACTTTGTAGCACTGCCATACTCTAATGAGAAACAGACAAAAGTCATTTAAAGTGTTTGAAAGGGGGTATAGCTCAGTGGTAGAGCATTTAACTGCAAATCAAGAGGTCCCCGGTTCAAATCCGAGCGCCCCCTTTGGATTGACCTCATCTGATCTTTCTTGTGGTTATGCTAGATTCCAACAAGCCAAACATTTCTTATATGTGTTGTATTCAATGATTTTTTAAATATATATTTTTTTATTTGAAGTGTTTGAAAGGGGGTATAGCTCAGTGGTAGAGCATTTGACTGCAGATCAAGAGGTCCCCGGTTCAAATCCGAGTGCCCCCTTTGGTATGACGTAATCTGTTCTTTCGTATGGTTATACTAGATTCCATCAAGCCAAACATTTCTCATATGTGTTGTATTCAACTATTTTTAAATATATATTTTTTATTTTAATTGTTCGAAAGGGGGTATAGCTCAGTGGTAGAGCATTTGACTGCAGATCAAGAGATCCCCGGTTCAAATCCAAGTGCCCCCTTTTGTTTGACCTTATCTGTTATTTGCTGTTGTTATACTAGTTTCCAACAAGCCAAACATTTCTCATATGTGTTATATTCAACTATGTTTAAATATATATATTTTAAATTAAGCTTTTGAAAGGGGGTATAGCTCAGTGGTAGAGCATTTGACTGCAGATCAAGAGGTCCCCGGTTCATATTTGAGTGCCCCCTTTGGTGTGACGTAATCTGTTCTATCGTACGGTTATACTAGATTCCAACAAGCCAAACATTTCTTATATGTGTTGTATTCAATGATTTTTTTAAATATATATTTTTTTATTTCCAGTGTTTGAAAGGGGGTATAGCTCAGTGGTAGAGCATTTGACTGCAGATCAAGAGGTCCCCGGTTCAAATCCAAGTGCCCCCTTTTGCTTGACCTTATCTGTTATTTGGTGTTGATATACTAGTTTCCAACAAGCCAAACATTTCTCCTATGTGTTGTATTCAACTATTTTTAATTATATATTTGCTCGAAAGGGGGTACAGCTCCGTGGTAGAGCAGTTGACTGCAGATCGAGAGGTCCCCAGTTCAAATCCGAGTGCCCCCTTTGTTGTGACGTAATCTGTTCTTTCGTATGGTTATACTAGATTCCAACAAGCCAAACATTTCTCCTATGTGTTGTATTCAACTATTTTTAATTAAATATTTGTTCAAAAGGGGGTAAAGCTCAGTGGTAAGGTAGTTGACTGCAGATCAAGAGGTCCCCGGTTCAAATCCAAGTGCCCCCTTTGGTGTGACCAAATCTGTTCTTTCGTATGGTTATACTAGATTCCAACCAGCCAAACATTTCTCATATGTGTTGTATTCAACTATTTTTAAATATATATTTTTTTATTTCAAGTGTTTGAAAGGGGGTATAGCTCAGTGGTAGAGCATTTGACTGCAGATCAAGAGGTCCTCGGTTCAAATCCGAGTGTCACCTTTGGTGTGACGTAATCTGTTCTTTCGTATAGTCATACTAGATTCCAACAAGCCAAACATTTCTCATATGTGTTGTATTCAACTATTTTTAATCACATATATCTTTTTTTTTTTTTGGGAAAGGGGGTTTGACTGGAGATCAAGAGGTCCCAAGTTCAATTCCGAGTGTCCCCTGTGGTGTGACCAAATCTGTTCTTTCGTATGGTTATACAAGATTCCAAAAAGCCAAATATTTCTCATATGTGTTGTATTCAACTATTTTTAAATATATATTTGCTCGAAAGGGGGTAAAGCTCAGTGGTAGAGCAGTTGACTGCAGATCAAGAGGTCCCCGGTTCAAATCCGAGTGCTCCCTTTGGTGTGACGTAATCTGTTATTTCGTATGGTTATACTAGATTCCAACAAGCCAAACATTTCTCATATGTGTTGTATTCAACTATTTTTAAATATATATTTTTTTATCTCAAGTGTTTGAAAGGGGGTATAGCTCAGTGGTAGAGCATTTGACTGCAGATCAAGAGGTCCCCGGTTCAAATCCGAGTTCCCCCTTTGTTGTGACCAAATCAGTTCTTTCGTATGGTTATTATAGATTCCAACAAGCCAAACATTTCTCATATGTGTTGTATTCAACTATTTTTAAATATATATTTTTTTATCTCAAGTGTTTGAAAGGTGGTATAGCTCAGTGGTAGAGCATTTGACTGCAGATCAAGAGGTCCCCGGTTCAAATCCGAGTTCCCCCTTTGGTGTGACCAAATCAGTTCTTTCGTATGGTTATTATAGATTCCAACAAGCCAAACATTTCTCATATGTGTTGTATTCAACTATTTTTAAATATATATTTGTTCAAAAGGGGGTAAAGCTCAGTGGTAGAGCATTTGACTGCAGATCAAGAGGTCCCCGGTTCATATCTGAGTGCCCCCTTTGTTGTGACGTAATCTGTTCTTTCGTATGGTTATATTAGATTCCAACAAGCCAAACATTTCTCATATGTGTTGTATTCAACTATTTTTAATTATATATTTGTTCGAAAGGGGGTAAAGCTCCGTGGTAGAGCAGTTGACTGCAGATCAAGAGGTCCCCAGTTCAAATCCGAGTGCCCCATTTGGTGTGACGTAATATGTTCTTTCGTATGGTTATACTAGATTTCAACAAGCCAAACATTTCTCATATGTGTTGTATTCAACTATTTTTAAATATATATTTTTTTATTTCAAGTGTTTGAAAGGGGGTATAGCTCAGTGGTAGAGCATTTGACTGCAGATTAAGAGGTCCCCGGTTCAAATCCGAGTGCCCCCTTTGGTGTGACGTAATCTGTTCTTTCGTATGCTTATACTAGATTCCAACAAGCCAAACATTTCTCATATGTGTTGTATTCAACTATCTTTAAATATATATATTTTTATTTCAAGTTTGAAAGGGGGTATAGCTCAGTGGTAGAGCATTTGACTGCAGATCAAGAGGTCCCTGGTTCAAATCCGAGTGCCCCCTTTAGTGTGACCAAATGTTCGGTTCTTTGGGTCACGAGGAAAATATATTGTTAAAATTTATGGTTATAAAAAAGTCTGCTTAAAATATTGAGAACAGTCATTTACAAGCAACAACAAGCAAATTTATATTTACGTCATGATGATTATTTTGTTGCGTGAGGTCATTTGGGTATCAGCATGCGCAGTTGCGTTGGAAGCTTCATAAAAAATACACAGCGTCTATTATTATTCACAATCCATCGTCAGGAGCACACAGCCCGTTGGTATGTAGCGAATTTAGAACCTTTGAAAAGTTTATCATAAGCTACGGTCTGCTGTACTTTAATTTAGGAATGTTTAAAGTTTCATACTTGTGTATTTGTCTTCATTGGCTGCGTTTAGTCCGTGCTGAGAGACTTAATTTGTAGTTAGGTTAGCGCGTGTACTGTTCAGTTCTCTCGGTTTGCGATATGTTTGAACACTGGATAATTAACAAATTACCAAGTAAACTAATGTAGCAGACGGTTGTGTGGTAGGCGATGGAGTTGCATTCATTTAGTAAAACATTGAACTATAGTGTTATAATGATTAATGCACCTTACCTGCCGACTCGTGTGATAGTTATACTCTGCGCATGAGCGCTGCTATGCATGATGGGAAATGTAGTTTCTGTGGTGTTCTAACGCAGCTGTGTAAGACTGTATAGGAGATTATATGATAGTGTATTCTTATTTATAGCAGAAATAGATCTAGTTATTTTATTGTAACTACTTCATGTTTGTTTATTTTGCATTATATATTCAATGGATATATTTGTAATACTGTTTATTTCTTATTTCAGGTTTATGACCTGTGGTCAATTGTATAAATAAAACAAAAATACAAGACTAATGACAAACACGAGTCGTGCCACGTGTGCTTCCTGTCACTAGCCCATTCGGATGGCTGAGAATTTAAAAAGATCCGAACAGTCATAAACCATTTAGGCCTGCCATTCAAACATTGTGGCCCTGTTCTGAACCAGAAAATAAATCAGTGACTGTTAACTTTATCTAGTTAAGTTAAAAGCCCATCTATACTGCCTATTCACTTGCTAGTCTGCAAACCTAAGAAGAAAGAAAAAAGCGAATTAACAAGATGGCAGAATAGGAGAAAATAGAGAGGTTACGGCAAAAGCGTTCAGCAGCCCAGACTGCGTTCACTAAAAGAGCCAACCATCTCACCTCCAGGGCCAATGCGCTAGAAGAAAGGGATCTAAAGGCTGAGTGGAGAGAGTTCAAAGGAGATCATACCAGAGTGGAAGATGCGGGATTTGAGTATGCTATGGCCTACAAGAATTAGAAGACGAAGAGGCCACAAAAAAGGCAGATCAGGTTGACGAGAAAACACTGGAATGCCATCGCAAGTTTGATGCAGTTAAACACCTCATCCAAAACAGCTTCTGGACCAGATTTGCTGAGGAGCAGATCTCCACCCTTGTAAAGGAGGCTAACTCATCCCTGGATCAGGCCGAAGCAACCGACCATCTGCAGCTGTCTAGGAAGGAGTGTGAACTGATGAATAGAAACTTAGAACGAGAGGTATGTGAAGTCAACAGTCTAGTAATTGAGTGGACAGAAATTATTCCTCATGCCGCACTAAAGGAATCTAGAGACCGTAGCAGGATGATGAGAAAGTGACAAGAGAGACTGTGGGATAAGTGGGCATGGCAACGCAGCACTTGGTCTGAAGACGAAGAGGAGCAGAAAGAACTGTTGAAACTGGAAGTTACTGGGAAGAAAGATGAAGACGAGGAAAGCCAGACCGGTGAGCAAGCCGGCGCGTCTATTGGTTCTTCTCCTAACCGTAAACTGTCCTGTCCCATAGACAGTCACTTCCCTATAAGCGAAGTTCAGCATGACCCACCCATCGCTCCCACCTACCTCAGTTATGGTGGACTTCCAAATGCTACAAGCACGCAATTGCAAGTCCAAGGTGCTCCCAACATGTACCCAGGGCCTTTCCATTTCAAGCCCCAAATCATGTTGGAACGTGCACGCCTGCCTACATTCTTTGGTAACATGAGAGATTACTACCGTTGGAAAGCTGAATGGGAGGACCTTCAGCAGCTGGGGAACCCTCATGGTTTGGAAAATATAAAAAAGTTCCATCTCATAGGAAGTTTAGATGACAAAGTCAAAAAGGACCTCGTCTTGTCCAGCTGTGGATCTGCTACTGATGTGTTCAGGCTCCTGGACAACAAATATGGAAATAAGCCGAAAATAGTGCTACTTATTTCAAAAGAAGTACATGACCTACCACCTGTAAGGGGAAACAGCCCTAGAAAGACGATCGAACTAATTCAAGCTGTGGAAAGAGCTCTTCGTGACCTCCAAGTCCTGGGGGAAGAAGATGCTGTGAAAAATCGGTTAGTAGCACAGTCGATTGAGAGTAAGTTACCAGACTCTCAGAGACGTTTACTAGAAAGAAAAGTGGCTAACTCATAAGAACGACCCTGCAAGCGGCTTTTCACCCAGAAATCACTTCGATTGTCTAATGGAGTACCTGAAAAAACAGGAGGACATTCTTGAGGAGTTAGATCAACTGCAGCCTAGTTCGAAAGACTATACTGAGAGGTCACAGGAAAAGAGTAGATAAAAGAAGGCATTTACCAAGGCTACTTCAATCCAAAAGGGCTCTCAACCTAGTTCATGTATAACTTGTGGGGACGAAAAGCATGCAGGTAGATTGTTTGCGTGCAAAGCCTTCAAGAAGCTCAACCTGTCAAGCAAGAAAGCTCAGTTAAAGAAGTCAGGAGTATGCCTCAAATGTTTGCGCATCCATAATGAGGACGGCTGCTGCACTGAAAGGTTTCTATGCTCCAAAGAAGACTGTCATAAAGGAGGGTCCTCAGACCACAACTACTTACTCTGCCCGTTGCCACAGACGAAAAAGAACGATAAAAAGAATGAAGAGCAATGCAAAGTGAGAGTAGAGAAAAAGAGACTTGGTTTGACAGAGAGACAGGAGGAGGTTCTTGCCAAGCTCTCTCCAGAGCTAAAAGCAGAGGTCAAAGAAGCTTTCTCAAATAAGATTTCAACAACAGTGTGCACTAGTTCAGACAGTGAGCCAATAGAGTACCCTGTAGTAATGATGCTACTCTCCGTGACGACTAACTCGGGCCAGCTAATCGGTACACTGATCGATCTTGCTTCAGATACCAATTATATCTCAAATGAAGCCGCTGAGCGTCTTAAGCTGAAAGGCGAAAACATCAAGCTGATTGTGCAAGGAGTTGGAGGAATGGAGAAGATAGTTGCTACCAAAAGGTATACTCTGAGACTAAGAGTAAAAACACAGAAGGGTACAGTGGCGGAGCACAAGCTCCTATGTTACGGCCTGGAGAACATAGCAAAAGGGAACCAAGCAGTCACGCCACAGCAACTACTGAAATTCTTTCCTAACATCGCCGCACATGACTTGGTCCGTCCAGAGAAGATCGACCTACTAATAAGTCATAGGGAAGGTCGCCTGGTCCCACAGCCAATCAAAGTGGAAGGAGACCTCGTCCTCTGGGACGGCCCTCTGGGAATAACGGTCGGTGGAGTTCATCCTGACCTCTTCGAGAAAGTAGACTTAGCGGTGCACAGGTCCGAAACTCATTTTGCACGTTCTATGAGATCAGCTTCGAAGGCTTATAAAGAAGTCCTTGTTGACCCAACCGAACTTGCCAAAGCTAAAGTGGTTAATGGAGAAACAATCCTCAGGAGTACTTTGGTCACCAACAAAGACATTTTCGATTGGTTCAAGTGGGACAGCGTCGGCGCTGCCTGCGACCCTCAATGTGGTGGCTGCAAATGCGGTAGATGTCCCCCTGGTGGTAAAGAAATGACACTAGGAGAGGAAAGAGAAATAGAAAAAATCAAAGAATGCCTCACCTATGTGCAAGCAGACAAGCACAGCAAGTCTCCTCACTGGGACGCAACTTATCCATGGAAAGGAGATCCTGCGACACTGCCAGACAACCGACGTGAAGTGGAGGCGACTTTCCTCAACACTCAGAAACGCCTCGAGAGGGAGCCGGAATGGAAGGCTGAATACAGGGAGCAAATCCACGAGATGATCTCAAGGGGAGCTGCAACCAAACTCACTCAAGAAGAACTTGATAGCTGGAAGGGACCGAAGTGGTACATCAGCCATTTAGTCGCACCAAATCCACACTCATCCTCTACCCCTGTAAGAAATGTATGGAACAGCAGCCAAGAGTTCCGCGGAGTGAGTTTGAATGACCTTTTGTACAAGGGCCCAGACGTCCTCAATCAGATCAGAGGAGTCCTTCTAAGATTCAGGACTGGATTGTACGCCGCCTTAGGCGACGTGAAGAAAATGTATAACTCTTTTTGGCTTAAAGACACAGAAGTTCATCTCCATCGATTCCTCTGGAGAGACAACCCAGAGGATGAGATTCAAACCTTCGCTGTCGTCAGGGTTAACATCGGGGACAAACCTGCTGGCTGCATTGCCCAGGTTGCTATGAGGGAGACTGCTAATCTTCCACAGTTTGCAGCCATGGTTGAAGAACGCCGTGTTCTGGTAGAAGACAGCTATGTCGATGACATATTAACATCCCACAATGACATCAAAACACTGGAAAAGATCACCAACGGAGTTGAAAAGATCTTGGAGGCTGGAAGCTTCTCCTTAAAACCGTGGATTTTGACAGGCCAAAGTGGGAGGTTAGAAACTGCAGCTAACTCCAGTAACAGTGAGACAACTTTGTCAGCGCCTAAGACTCTTGTGTTGCCAAATCAGATGCGAGACGAAGAAAGTAAAGCGATGGGTGTCGGCTACGAACCAGAGACCGACAAACTTCGGGTGTTGACGTCCATCAATTTCTCAAAGAAGCGAGGCAAGATGAGGACGGGAATTGATTTGAAGGAAGATGAAGTAAGAAGTGGAACTCCAAACCCCTTAACTCGTTGAGTACTTCTAAGTCAGGTCGCTGGGTTCTACGACCCTATCGGGTTTGGCACTCCAGCAAAGCAGAAAGGAGTAATGCTCGTAAGGGAATCCTACCAAGAAGCAAGTATTGGTAATCCAACTAAAGATACTTGGGATGACCCACTGTCGCCAAGAATTCGGGAGGCTGCTATTAGACTCTTTGAAGAGTACGTGAGACTTGGCAAGATAAAGTTCGAAAGAAGTCTCACACCTTTTGGAGCCATGGGCCGCCCTATGGGTGTCACGTTTTCGGATGGGAGTGAGGCTTCCTACGGCGCCGTGCTTTATCTCCGCTGGGAAACGCAAAGAAGAGTTGTTGTGAGGTTTGTTGAATCGAAAGCCAAACTTACTCCTCTCAACCAGAAAGGGGACGTGATCAAGGCAGAGTTATGTGGCGCTGTCTTCGCAACCCGGTTGAAAAGGTACTTTGAGAAGCACTGCCGCCTTGAGGTCAAACGCTGGGTCCACTTTGTGGATAGCTTAACTATCTTAGGGGCAATCCAGAAGGATAGTTATGGCTACCAAACATTCTTCTCCAACCGAATTGGTGAAATACAGATGGCTGGGCCAGTGGATGACTGGAAGTGGGTTGACGGCAATCTCAACATTTCTGACATCGTCACTAGGGGAGCAACTCCTGAAGAGCTCGATGAAGAGTCAGAATGGCAACAAGGCCCCGAATTTCTAAAAAGACCTGAAGCTGAATGGCCTGTGAAGATGGCCAGCGAAATTGTGACCAAAGTTGCTGATAAGGTAAAAAGGTTACAAAGAAAAGCATTCTCAGCTGTAACAACCAGAGCTCAATCGCAAAAGGTTGCAAAACCCTGCAGCACTGATAATGCCGCTAACGTGGGAGTTCATATACTACAACCACTCCCAAAAGACCAAGGTCCAACTCAAGCAGTAGAAAGGCAGAGAAGGAAACTTTGGGGCGTGGTTCTTGTGCGCCTGGTGGAGCCCAAACGGTTCAGTAGTTTATCAAAACTATGTGGAACTGTCGCTTGGGTTCAACGAGCTGCAGAATCTTGGTTAAGAGTAAAGAACCGAGCCTTGAATTCAGCAAAGTGGGAGGCAAATAGTTCTAAGCTATCTGTAGAAGAGAGAACAGTTGCTTTTCAAGACTTAGCCCTTGCTGCCCAGGACGGCTTGAACTTTAAGACTACAGCCTTGAACTGCCTAGTTGTAACTAAAGATGAAAACACAGGACTCTTGCTGTGTGGCGGTAGAGTACAATCTTGGAGTGAGGACGGTAGAGCAATACCGTTGATTCCTTTCCAGTCATGGTTGGGGACTTTGCTGGCTAGAGAAGCTCACAAGGCCAATCATGAGGGTGTTGCTGCTACACTGCTACGTACGAGAAGAAAAGCTTGGGTCATAGAAGGCCGAAGAATAGTCAAGAAGATTATGAACGAGTGCGTTACTTGCAAGAAGCAAAGAGCAAAGCTATGCCAACAAGTAATGAGCGACCTTCCTCATGAGCGTACGAGCAGAGCAAACCCTTTTGAGTATACCACATTGGACCTTTTCGGTCCCTATGAGGTCAGAGATGCAGTAAAGAAACGGACCAAGAAAAAGGTTTGGGGAGTTGTATATTGTTGTATGGCTTCCAGAGCCATCCACGCGGACCTTGTTGACGACTTGTCTGCCGAGAGCTTTCTTCAAGCCTACTCCAGATTCACTGCCCTGAGGGGGCACCCTCGGAAGTTATGGTCTGACAGAGGCACAAATTTCATGGGTGCCAAGTCTGCTCTGAGAGATCTACATAAGCACTTAGCATGCTTACAGAAGGTGGCTGTCGAGGACATAGCAGCAAAAAATGGAACTGAATGGCAGTGGGATTTCCATCCTGCGGACTCGCCCCACAGAAATGGAGCGGCCG
This sequence comes from Gobio gobio, assembly GCF_949357685.1. Lineage (NCBI taxonomy): Eukaryota > Metazoa > Chordata > Actinopteri > Cypriniformes > Gobionidae > Gobio > Gobio gobio. The sequence continues at coordinate 12,077,207 of NC_137112.1, read as the reverse complement.
AGGCAGCTGTCAAACTTGTCAAAAGAGCTCTCAATAGTCTCGGTGGAACAACCGGTAGCTACACCTGGGGGGAGTTCCAAACTCTTCTCTACCAAGCAGCCAACCTAACTAACGAGCGACCCATCGACGCCAAGGCGCAAGAGCAAGAAGATACAGTAGAGTACTTGACTCCTAACTCCCTCATCCTGGGACGCGCCGGACAAAGAGGAGATATGTAAAGTGTTGACTTGGAAACTCACTCTTGGCGTAGGCTGAGGGCTGTTCAAGCGGGAGTTGACAAATTCTGGTCAGAGTGGAGTGAACTAGCGGGACCGAACTTGTTTATCCGGCATAAATGGCACAGAGTGGAAAGAAGTGTCCGGGTTGGAGATCTGGTTTGAATCGCAGACCAGAATGCCCTGAGAGGACAGTTCCGGCTCGGTCGAATCGTTGTCACCTATCCGGACAAGTCTGGAGTGGTCCGAGATGCTGATGTGGCGACCTGTATAGGCCTTCCTGCCTCCCTTGTTGCCAGGACCCAGGCAAAAGATTCTACTTTACTTTCTACTATCGTTCTTCGCAGGGATGTGCGGAGATTGGTCGTGTTGATTCCTGTTGAAGACCAGCACAAAGAATAAAGTCCTTACCATTGGGTACCCAAGAGACGTTTATTTTTTTTTAGTTAGTGGGTAACCCTGGGAGGCGGCTGAGTGGTTCAAGGGCAAACCTACACTCAGTAGGAGGAAAGGTGGTGGTGCCTACCTCCTTAGAGAGTCTTTTGAGCAAATGTAAACATTGAAAAGGATTTTCTTAATTCTGTGTATGCTGCAAAACTTGACTTTAAGTTGTTGTGTCTACTGAAAGACTCAAGATACTTTGTAGTGAACTCCTTGAATTTGCATCAGTCGGCCAAGTGGGAGGTGTTCGGTTCTTTGGGTCACGAGGAAAATATATTGTTAAAATTTATGGTTATAAAAAAGTCTGCTTAAAATATTGAGAACAGTAATTTACAAGCAACAACAAGCAAATTTATATTTACGTCATGATGATTATTTTGTTGCGTGAGGTCATTTGGGTATCAGCATGCGCAGTTGCGTTGGAAGCTTCATAAAAAAAACACAACGTCTATTATTATTCACAATCCATCGTCAGGAGCACACAGCCCGTTGGTATGTAGCGAATTTAGAACCTTTGAAAAGTTTATCATAAGCTACGGTCTGCTGTACTTTAATTTAGGAATGTTTAAAGTTTCATACTTGTGTATTTGTCGTCATCGGCTGCGTTTAGTCCGTGCTGAGAGACTTAATTTGTAGTTAGGTTAGCGCGTGTACTGTTCAGTTCTCTCGGTTTGCGATATGTTTGAACACTGGATAATTAACAAATTACCAAGTAAACTAATGTAGCAGACGGTTGTGTGGTAGGCGATGGAGTTGCATTCATTTAGTAAAACATTCAACTATAGTGTTATAATGATTAATGCACCTTACCTTCCGACTCGTGTGATAGTTATACTCTGCGCAGCTGTGTAAGACTGTATAGGAGATTATATGATAGTGTATTCTTATTTATAGCAGAAATAGATCTAGTTATTTTATTGTAACTACTTCATGTTTGTTTATTTTGCATTATATATTCAATGGATATATTTGTAACACAGTTTATTTCTTATTTCAGGTTTATGACCTGTGGTCAATTGTATAAATAAAACAAAAATACAAGACTAATGACAAACACGAGTCGTGCCACGTGTGCTTCCTGTCACTAGCCCATTCGGATGGCTGAGAATTTAAAAAGATCCGAACACCAAATGTGTTCTTGAGTATGGTTATACTAGATTCCAAAGAGCCAAATATTTCTCATATGTTTTGTATTCAACTATTTTTGAATATATATTTAATAGAAAGGGGGTAAAGCTCAGTGGTAGAGCAGTTGACTGCAGATCAAGAGGTCCCCGGTTCAAATCCGATTGCCCCCTTTGGTGTGACGTAATCCGTTCTTTCGTATGGTTATATTAGATTCCAACAAGCTAAACATTTCTAATGTGTTGTATTCAACTATGTTTAAATATATATTTTTTAAATCAAGTTTTTGAAAGGGGGTAGAGCTCAGTGGTAGAGCATTTGACTGCAGATCAAGAGGTCCCTGGTTCAAATCTGAGTGCCCCCTTTGGTATGACCACATCTGTTCTTTTGTATGGTTATACTAGATTCCAACAAGTTAAACATTTCTCAACTGTGTTGTATTAATTTTTTTATTTTTTTTATTTAGATAAAGGTGTCAGAAAGGGGGTATAGCTCAGTGGTAGAGCATTTGACTGCTGATAAAGATGTCCCCTATTCAATTCCGAGTGCCCCTTTGGCGTGACCTAATCTGTTCTTTTGTATGGTTATACTAGATTCCAACAAGCCAAACATTTCTCAGCAGTTTTTTATTTATTTTTTTTATTTATTTTTTTAGATATAGGTGTCAGAAAGGGGGTGAAGCTCAGTGATAGAGCATTTGACTGCAGATCAAGAGGTCTCTGGTTCAAATCCGAGTGCCCCCTATGGCTTGACCTAATCTTTTTTTTTGGTGTTGTTATACTACTTTCCAACGAGCCAAATATTTCTCAGCTGTGTTGTATTCATTTTTTTTTATTTTAGATAAAGTAGTCAGAAAGGGGGTATAGCTCAGTGGTAGAGCATTTGACTGCAGATCAAGAGGTCACCGGTTCAAATCCGAGTGCCCCCTATTGCTTGACCTAATCTGTTATTTGATGTTGTTATACTAGTTTCCAACAAGCTTAACATTTCTCAGCTGTGTTGTATTCAATTTTTTTTTATTCAGGTAAAGGAGTCAGAAAGGGTGTATAGCTCAGTGGTAGAGCATTTGACTGCAGATCAAGAGGTCCCTGGTTCAAATCCGAGTTTCCCCTATTGCTTGACCTAATCTGTTATTTGGTGTTGTTATACTAGTTTCCAACAAGCTAAACATTTCTCAGCTGTATTGTATTCAATTTTTTTTTTAATTCAGGTAAAGGAGTCAGAAAGGGGGTATAGCTCAGTGGTAGAGCATTTGACTGCAGATCAAGAGGTCCCCGGTTCAAATACGAGTGCCCCCTATTGCTTGACCTAATCTGTTATTTGGTGTTGTTATACTAGTTTCCAACAAGCTAAACATTTCTCAGCTGTGTTGTATTCAATTTTTTTTTTAAATTCAGGTAAAGGAGTCATAAAGGGGGTATAGCTCAGTGGTAGAGAATTTGACTGCAGATCAAGAGGTCTCCGATTCAAATCTGAGTACCCTCTTTGGTATGACCAAATCTGTTATTTTGTATGGTTATACTAGATTCCAACAAGCCAAACATTTCTAATATTTGTTGTATTCAACTATGTTTAAATATATATTTTTTAAATCAAGTTTTTGAAAGGGGGTAGAGCTCAGTGGTAGAGCATTTGACTGCAGATCAAGAGGTCCCCGGTTCAAATCCGAGTGCCCCTTTGGTATGACCACATCTGTTCTTTTGTATGGTTATACTAGATTCCAACAAGTTAAACATTTCTCAACTGTGTTGTATTAATTTTTTTTTTTTTTTTTTTTTAGATAAAGGTGTCAGAAAGGGGGTATAGCTCAGTGGTAGAGCATTTGACTGCAGATAAAGATGTCCCCTATTCAATTCCGAGTGCCCCTTTGGCGTGACCTAATCTGTTCTTTTGTATGGTTATACTAGATTCCAACAAGCCAAACATTTCTCAGCTGTGTTGTATTCATTTTTTTTTTTTTTTTTTTTTTTTTTTTTAAGATACTGATGTCAGAAAGGGGGTATAGCTCAGTGGTAGAGCATTTGACTGCAGATCAAGAGGTCCCCGGTTCAAATCCGAGTGCCCCCTATTGCTTGACCTAATCGGTTATTTGGTGTTGTTATACTAGTTTCCAACAAACTAAACATTTCTCAGCTGTGTTGTATTCAATTTTTTTTAATTCAAGTAAAGGAGTCAGAAAGGGGGTATAGTTTAGTGGTAGAGCATTTGACTGCAGATCAAGAGGTCCCCTGTTCAAATCCGAGTACCCTCTTTGGTAGGACCAAATCTGTTCTTTCGTATGGTTATACAAGATTCCAACAAGCCAAACATTTCTAATATGTGTTGTATTCAACTATGTTTAAATATATATTTTTTAAATTAAGTTTTAGAAAGGGGGTATAGCTCAGTGGTAGAGCATTTGACTGCAGATAAAGAGGTCCCCTGTTCAATTCCGAGTGCCCCTTTGGCGTGACCTAATCTGTTCTTTCGTATGGTTATACAAGATTCCAACAAGCCAAAAATTTCTAATATGTGTAGTATTCAACTATGTTTAAATATATATTTTTTAAATTAACTTTTCGAAAGGGGGTATAGCTCAGTGGTAGAGCATTTGACTGCAGATCAAGAGGTCCCCAGTTCAAATCGGAGTGCCCCCTATGGCTTGACCTAATCTGTTATTTGGTGTTGTTATACAACTTTCCAAAAAGCCAAATATTTCACAGCTGTGTTGTATTCTTTTTTTTTATTTTAGATAAAGTAGTCAGAATGGGGGTATAGCTCGGTGGTAGAGCATTTGACTGCAGATCAAGAGGTCCCCGGTTCAAATCCGAGTGCCCCCTATTGCTTGACCTAATCTGTTATTTGGTGTTGTTATACTAGTTTCCAACAAGCTAAACATTTCTCAGCTGTGTTGTATTCAATTTTTTTTTAATTCAGGTAAAGTAGTCTGAAAGGGGGTATAGCTCAGTGGTAGAGCATTTGACTGCAGATCAAGAGGTCCCCGGTTCAAATCCGAGTGCCCCCTATTGCTTGACCTAATTTGTTATTTGATGTTGTTATACTAGTTACCAACAAGCTAAACATTTCTCAGCTGTGTTGTATTCAATTTTTTTTAATTCAGGTAAAGGAGTCAGAAAGGGGATATAGCTCAGTGGTAGAGCATTTGACTGCAGATCAAGAGGTCCCCGGTTCAAATCCGAGTGCCCCCTATTGCTTGACCTAATCTGGTATTTGGTGTTGTTATACTAGTTTCCAACAAGCTAAACATTTCTCAGCTGTATTGTATTCTATTTTTTTTTAATTCAGGTAAAGGAGTCAGAAAGGGGGTATAGTTTAGTGGCAGAGCATTTGACTGCAGATCAAGAGGTCCCCTGTTCAAATCTGAGTACCCTCTTTGGTATGGCCAAATCTGTTCTTTCGTATGGTTATACAAGATTCCAACAAGCCAAACATTTCTAATATGTGTTGTATTCAACTATGTTTAAATATATATTTTTTAAATCAAGTTTTTGAAAAGGGGTAGAGCTCAGTGGTAGAGCATTTGACTGCAGATCAAGAGGTCCCCGGTTCAAATCCGAGTGCCCCCTATTGCTTGACCTAATCTTTTATTTGGTGTTGTTATACTAGTTTCCAACAAGCTAAACATTTCTCAGCTGTGTTGTATTCAATTTTTTTTTTAATTCAGGTAAAGGAGTCAGAAAGGGGGTATAGCTCAGTGGTAGAGAATTTGACTGCAGATCAAGAGGTCTCTGATTCAAATCCGAGTACCCTCTTTGGTATGACCAAATCTGTTCTTTTGTATGGTTATACTAGATTCCAACAAGCCAAACATTTCTAATATGTGTAGTATTCAACTATGTTTAAAAATATATTTTTTAAGTTAAGTTTTCGAAAGGGGGTATAGCTCAGTGGTAAAGCATTTGACTGCAGATCAAGAAGTCCCCGGTTCAAATCCGAATGTCCCCTATGACTTGACCTAATCTGTTATTTGGTGTTGTTATACTACTTTAAAACAAGCCAAACATTTCTTTGCAGTTTTTTATTTATTTTTTTAGATAAAGGTGTCAGAAAGGGGGTGAAGCTCAGTGGTAGAGCATTTGACTGCAGATCAAGAGGTCTCCGTTTCAAATCCGAGTGCCCCCTATGGCTTGACCTAATCTGTTATTTGATGTTGTTACACTACTTTCCAACAAGCCAAATATTTCACAGCTGTGTTGTATTCATTTTTTTTATTATTAGATAAAATAGTCAGAAAGGGGGTATAGCTCAGTGGTAGAGCATTTGACTGCAGATCAAGAAGTCCCCGGTTCAAATCCGAATGTCCCCTATGACTTGACCTAATCTGTTATTTGGTGTTGTTATACTACTTTACAACAAGCTAAACAATTCTCAGCTGTGTTGTATTCAATTTTTTTTAAATTCAGGTAAAGTAGTCTGAAAGGGGGTATAGCTCAGTGGTAGAGCATTTGACTGCAGATCAAGAGGTCCCCGGTTCAAATCCGAGTGCCCCCTATTGCTTGACCTAATCTGTTATTTGGTGTTGTTATACTAGTTTCCAACAAGCTAAACATTTCTCAGCTGTATTGTATTCATTTTTTTTTAAATTCAGGTAAAGAGTCAGAAAGGGGGTATAGATCAGTGGTAGAGCATTTGACTGCAGATCAAGAGGTCCCCGGTTCAAATACGAGTGCCCCTTTTTGCTTGACCTAATCTGTTATTTGGTGTTGTTATACTAGTTTCCAACAAGCCAAACATTTCTCAGCAGTTTTTTATTTATTTATTTTATTTATTTTTTTAGATATAGGTGTCAGAAAGGGGGTGAAGCTCAGTGGTAGAGCATTTGACTGCAGATCAAGAGGTCCCCGGTTCAAATCCGAGTGCCCCCTCTGGCTTGACCTAATCTGTTATTTGGTGTTGTTATACTACTTTCCAACAAGCCAAACATTTCTCAGCAGTTTTTTATTTATTTTTTTAGATATAGGTGTCAGAAAGGGGGTGAAGCTCAGTGATAGAGCATTTGACTGCAGATCAAGAGGTCCCCGGTTCAAATCCGAGTGCCCCCTATGGCTTGACCTAATCTGTTATTTGGTGTTGTTATACTACTTTCCAACAAGCCAAATATTTCTCAGCTGTGTTGTATTCATTATTTTTTATTTTAGATAAAGTAGTCAGAAAGGGGGTATAGCTCAGTGGTAGAGCATTTGACTGCAGATCAAGAGGTCCCCGGTTCAAATCCGAGTGCCCCCTATTGCTTGACCTAATCTGTTATTTGGTGTTGTTGTACTAGTTTCCAACAAGCTAAACATTTCTCAGCTGTATTGTATTCAATTTTTTTTAAATTCAGGTAAAGGAGTCAGAAAGGGGGTATAGTTTAGTGGCAGAGCATTTGAATGCAGATCAAGAGGTCCCCTGTTCAAATCTGAGTACCCTCTTTGGTATGGCCAAATCTGTTCTTTCGAATGGTTATACAAGATTCCAACAAGCCAAACATTTCTAATATGTGTTGTATTCAACTATGTTTAAATATATATTTTTTAAATCAAGTTTTTGAAAGGGGGTAGAGCTCAGTGGTAGAGCATTTGACTGCAGATCAAGAGGTCCCCGGTTCAAATCCGAGTGCCCCCTATTGCTTGACCTAATCTTTTATTTGGTGTTGTTATACTAGTTTCCAACAAGCTAAACATTTCTCAGCTGTGTTGTATTCAATTTTTTTTTAATTCAGGTAAAGGAGTCAGAAAGGGGGTATAGCTCAGTGGTAGGGAATTTGACTGCAGATCAAGAGGTCTCTGATTCAAATCCGAGTACCCTCTTTGGTATGACCAAATCTGTTCTTTTGTATGGTTATACTAGATTCCAACAAGCCAAACATTTCTAATATGTGTAGTATTCAACTATGTTTAAATATATATTTTTTAAATTAAGTTTTCGAAAGGGGGTATAGCTCAGTGGTAAAGCATTTGACTGCAGATCAAGAAGTCCCCGGTTCAAATCCGAATGTCCCCTATGACTTGACCTAATCTGTTATTTGGTGTTGTTATACTACTTTACAACAAGCCAAATATTTCACAGCTGTGTTGTATTCATTTTTTTTATTTTAGATAAAATAGTCAGAAAGGGGGTATAGCTCAGTGGTAGAGCATTTGACTGCAGATCAAGAAGTCCCCGGTTCAAATCCGAGAGCCCCCTATTGCTTGACCTAATCTTTTATTTGGTGCTGTTATACTAGTTTCCAACAAGCTAAACATTTCTCAGCTGTGTTGTATTCAATTTTTTTTTTAATTCAGGTAAAGGAGTCAGAAAGGTGGTATAGCTCAGTGGTAGGGAATTTGACTGCAGATCAAGAGGTCCCCGGTTCAAATCCGAGTGCCCCCTATTGCTTGACCTAATCTGTTATTTGGTGTTGTTATACTAGTTTCCAACAAGCTAAACATTTCTCAGCTGTGTTGTATTCAACTATGTTTAAATATATATTTTTTAAATTAAGCTTTTGAAAGGGGGTATAGCTCAGTGGTAGGGAATTTGACTGCAGATCAAGAGGTCTCTGATTCAAATCCGAGTACCCTCTTTGGTATGACCAAATCTGTTCTTTTGTATGGTTATACTAGATTCCAACAAGCCAAACATTTCTAATATGTGTAGTATTCAACTATGTTTAAATATATATTTTTTAAATTAAGTTTTCGAAAGGGGGTATAGCTCAGTGGTAAAGCATTTGACTGCAGATCAAGAAGTCCCCGGTTCAAATCCGAATGTCCCCTATGACTTGACCTAATCTGTTATTTGGTGTTGTTATACTACTTTACAACAAGCCAAACATTTCTCTGCAGTTTTTTATTTATTTTTTTAGATAAAGGTGTCAGAAAGGGGGTGAAGCTCAGTGGTAGAGCATTTGACTGCAGATCAAGAGGTCTCCGTTTCAAATCCGAGTGCCCCCTATGGCTTGACCTAATCTGTTATTTGGTGTTGTTACACTACTTTCCAACAAGCCAAATATTTCACAGCTGTGTTGTATTCATTTTTTTTATTCAAGCCAAACATTTCTCAGCAGTTTTTTATTTATTTTTTTTATTTATTTTTTTAGATATAGGTGTCAGAAAGGGGGTGAAGCTCAGTGATAGAGCATTTGACTGCAGATCAAGAGGTCTCTGGTTCAAATCCGAGTGCCCCCTATGGCTTGACCTAATCTGTTATTTGGTGTTGTTATACTACTTTCCAACAAGCCAAATATTTCTCAGCTGTGTTGTATTCATTTTTTTTTATTTTAGATAAAGTAGTCAGAAAGGGGGTATAGCTCAATGGTAGAGCATTTGACTGCAGATCAAGAGGTCCCCGGTTCAAATCCGAGTGCCCCCTATTGCTTGACCTAATCTGTTATTTGATGTTGTTATACTAGTTTCCAACAAGCTAAACATTTCTCAGCTGTGTTGTATTCAATTTTTTTTTAATTCAGGTAAAGGAGTCAGAAAGGGGGTATAGTTTAGTGGCAGAGCATTTGACTGCAGATCAAGAGGTCCCCTGTTCAAATCCGAGTACCCTCTTTGGTATGGCCAAATCTGTTCTTTCGTATGGTTATACAAGATTCCAACAAGCCAAACATTTCTAATATGTGTTGTATTCAACTATGTTTAAATATATATTTTTTTAAATCAAGTTTTTGAAAGGGGATAGAGCTCAGTGGTAGAGCATTTGACTGCAGATCAAGAAGTCCCCGGTTCAAATCCGAATGTCCCCTATGACTTGACCTAATCTGTTATTTGGTGTTGTTATACTACTTTACAACAAGCCAAACATTTCTCTGCAGTTTTTTATTTATTTTTTTAGATAAAGGTGTCAGAAAGGGGGTGAAGCTCAGTGGTAGAGCATTTGACTGCATATCAAGAGGTCTCCGTTTCAAATCCGAGTGCCCCCTATGGCTTGACCTAATCTGTTATTTGGTGTTGTTACACTACTTTCCAACAAGCAAAATATTTCACAGCTGTATTGTATTCAATTTTTTTTTTATTCAGGTAAAGGAGTCAGAAAGGGGGTATAGCTCAGTGGTAGAGCATTTGACTGCAGATCAAGAGGTCCCCGGTTCAAATCCGAGTGCCCCCTATTGCTTGACCTAATCTGTTATTTGGTGTTGTTATACTACTTTCCAACAAGCCAAACATTTCTCAGCAGTTTTTTATTTTTTTTTTTTTTTTTTTTTTTTAGATATAGGTGTCAGAAAGGGGGTGAAGCTCAGTGATAGAGCATTTGACTGCAGATCAAGAGGTCTCTGGTTCAAATCCGAGTGCCCCCTATGGCTTGACCTAATCTGTTATTTGGTGTTGTTATACTACTTTCCAACAAGCCAAATATTTCTCAGCTGTGTTGTATTCATTATTTTTTATTTTAGATAAAGTAGTCAGAAAGGGGGTATAGCTCAGTGGTAGAGCATTTGACTGCAGATCAAGAGGTCCCCGGTTCAAATCCGAGTGCCCCCTATTGCTTGACCTAATCTGTTATTTGATGTTGTTATACTAGTTTCCAACAAGCTAAACATTTCTCAGCTGTGTTGTATTCAATTTTTTTTAATTCAGGTAAAGGAGTCAGATAGGGGGTATAGCTCAGTGGTAGAGCATTTGACTGCAGATCAAGAGGTCCCCGGTTCAAATCCGAGTGCCCCCTATTGCTTGACCTAATCTGTTATTTGGTGTTGTTATACTAGTTTCCAACAAGCTAAACATTTCTCAGCTGTGTTGTATTCAATTTTTTTTTAATTCAGGTAAAGTAATCAGAAAAGGGGTATAGCTTAGTGGTAGAGCATTTGACTGCAGATCAAGAGGTCCCCGGTTCAAATCCGAGTGCCCCCTATTGCTTGACCTAATCTGTTATTTGATGTTGTTATACTAGTTTCCAACAAGCTTAACATTTCTCAGCTGTGTTGTATTTAATTTTTTTTTAATTCAGGTAAAGTAATCAGAAAAGGGGTATAGCTCAGTGGTAGAGCATTTGACTGCAGATCAAGAGGTCCCCGGTTCAAATCCGAGTGCCCCATCTGGCTTGACCTAATCTGTTATTTGTTGTTGTTATACTACTTTCCAACAAGCCAAACATTTCTCAGCAGTTTTTTATTTATTTTTTTTATTTATTTTTTTAGATATAGGTGTCAGAAAGGGGGTGAAGCTCAGTGATAGAGCATTTGACTGCAGATCAAGAGGTCTCTGGTTCAAATCCGAGTGCCCCCTATGGCTTGACCTAATCTGTTATTTGGTGTTGTTATACTACTTTCCAACAAGCCAAATATTTCTCAGCTGTGTTGTATTCATTTTTTTTTATATTAGATAAAGTAGTCAGAAAGGGGGTATAGCTCAGTGGTAGAGCATTTGACTGCAGATCAAGAGGTCCCCGGTTCAAATCCGAGTGCCCCCTATTGCTTGACCTAATCTGTTATTTGATGTTGTTATACTAGTTTCCAACAAGCTAAACATTTCTCAGCTGTGTTGTATTCAATTTTTTTTAAATTCAGTTAAAATAGTCTGAAAGGGGGTATAGCTCAGTGGTAGAGCATTTGACTGCAGATCAAGAGGTCCCCGGTTCAAATCCGAGTGCCCCCTATTGCTTGACCTAATTTGTTATTTGATGTTGTTATACTAGTTTCCAACAAGCTAAACATTTCTCAGCTGTGTTGTATTCAATTTTTTTTAATTCAGGTAAAGGACTCAGAAAGGGGGTATAGCTCAGTGGTAGAGCATTTGACTGCAGATCAAGAGGTCCCCGGTTCAAATCCGAGTGCCCCCTATTGCTTGACCTAATCTGTTATTTGGTGTTGTTATACTACTTTCCAACAAGCCAAACATTTCTCAGCAGTTTTTTATTTATTTTTTTTATTTATTTTTTTAGATATAGGTGTCAGAAAGGGGGTGAAGCTCAGTGATAGAGCATTTGACTGCAGATCAAGAGGTCTCTGGTTCAAATCCGAGTGCCCCCTATGGCTTGACCTAATCTGTTATTTGGTGTTGTTATACTACTTTCCAACAAGCCAAATATTTCTCAGCTGTGTTGTATTCATTTTTTTTTATTTTAGATAAAGTAGTGAGAAAGGGGGTATAGCTCAATGGTAGAGCATTTGACTGCAGATCAAGAGGTCCCCGGTTCAAATCCGAGTGCCCCCTATTGCTTGACCTAATCTGTTATTTGATGTTGTTATACTAGTTTCCAACAAGCTAAACATTTCTCAGCTGTGTTGTATTCATTTTTTTTTATATTAGATAAAGTAGTCAGAAAGGGGGTATAGCTCAGTGGTAGAGCATTTGACTGCAGATCAAGAGGTCCCCGGTTCAAATCCGAGTGCCCCCTATTGCTTGACCTAATCTGTTATTTGATGTTGTTATACTAGTTTCCAACAAGCTAAACATTTCTCAGCTGTGTTGTATTCAATTTTTTTTAAATTCAGTTAAAGTAGTCTGAAAGGGGGTATAGCTCAGTGGTAGAGCATTTGACTGCAGATCAAGAGGTCCCCGGTTCAAATCCGAGTGCCCCCTATTGCTTGACCTAATTTGTTATTTGATGTTGTTATACTAGTTTCCAACAAGCTAAACATTTCTCAGCTGTGTTGTATTCAATTTTTTTTAAATTCAGTTAAAGTAGTCTGAAAGGGGGTATAGCTCAGTGGTAGAGCATTTGACTGCAGATCAAGAGGTCCCCGGTTCAAATCCGAGTGCCCCCTATTGCTTGACCTAATTTGTTATTTGATGTTGTTATACTAGTTTCCAACAAGCTAAACATTTCTCAGCTGTGTTGTATTCAATTTTTTTTAATTCAGGTAAAGGACTCAGAAAGGGGGTATAGCTCAGTGGTAGAGCATTTGACTGCAGATCAAGAGGTCCCCGGTTCAAATCCGAGTGCCCCCTATTGCTTGACCTAATCTGTTATTTGGTGTTGTTATACTACTTTCCAACAAGCCAAACATTTCTCAGCAGTTTTTTATTTATTTTTTTTATTTATTTTTTTAGATATAGGTGTCAGAAAGGGGGTGAAGCTCAGTGATAGAGCATTTGACTGCAGATCAAGAGGTCTCTGGTTCAAATCCGAGTGCCCCCTATGGCTTGACCTAATCTGTTATTTGGTGTTGTTATACTACTTTCCAACAAGCCAAATATTTCTCAGCTGTGTTGTATTCATTTTTTTTTATTTTAGATAAAGTAGTCAGAAAGGGGGTATAGCTCAATGGTAGAGCATTTGACTGCAGATCAAGAGGTCCCCGGTTCAAATCCGAGTGCCCCCTATTGCTTGACCTAATCTGTTATTTGATGTTGTTATACTAGTTTCCAACAAGCTAAACATTTCTCAGCTGTGTTGTATTCAATTTTTTTTAATTCAGGTAAAGGAGTCAGAAAGGGGGTATAGCTCAGTGGTAGAGCATTTGACTGCAGATCAAGAGGTCCCCGGTTCAAATCCGAGTGCCCCCTATGGCTTGACCTAATCTGTTATTTGGTGTTGTTATACTACTTTCCAACAAGCCAAATATTTCTCAGCTGTGTTGTATTCATTTTTTTTTATTTTAGATAAAGTAGTAAGAAAGGGGGTATAGCTCAGTGGTAGAGCATTTGACTGCAGATCAAGAGGACCCCGGTTCAAATCCGAGTGCCCCCTATTGCTTGACCTAATCTGTTATTTGATGTTGTTATACTAGTTTCCAACAAGCTAAACATTTCTCAGCTGTGTTGTATTCAATTTTTTTTAATTCAGGTAAAGGAGTCAGAAAGGGGGTATAGCTCAGTGGTAGGGAATTTGACTGCAGATCAAGAGGTCTCTGATTCAAATCCGAGTACCCTCTTTGGTATGACCAAATCTGTTCTTTTGTATGGTTATACTAGATTCCAACAAGCCAAACATTTCTAATATGTGTGGTATTCAACTATGTTTAAATATATATTTTTTAAATTAAGTTTTCGAAAGGGGGTATAGCTCAGTGGTAAAGCATTTGACTGCAGATCAAGAAGTCCCCGGTTCAAATCCGAATGTCCCCTATGACTTGACCTAATCTGTTATTTGGTGTTGTTATACTACTTTACAACAAGCCAAACATTTCTCTGCAGTTTTTTATTTATTTTTTTAGATAAAGGTGTCAGAAAGGGGGTGAAGCTCAGTGGTAGAGCATTTGACTGCATATCAAGAGGTCTCCGTTTCAAATCCGAGTGCCCCCTATGGCTTGACCTAATCTGTTATTTGGTGTTGTTACACTACTTTCCAACAAGCCAAATATTTCACAGCTGTGTTGTATTCATTTTTTTTTATTTTAGATAAAATAGTCAGAAAGGTGGTATAGCTCAGTGGTAGAGCATTTGACTGCAGATCAAGAGGTCCCCGGTTCAAATCCGAGTTTCCCCTATTGCTTGACCTAATCTGTTATTTGGTGTTGTTATACTAGTTTCCAACAAGCTAAACATTTCTCAGCTGTATTGTATTCAATTTTTTTTTTATTCAGGTTAAGGAGTCAGAAAGGGGGTATAGCTCAGTGGTAGAGCATTTGACTGCAGATCAAGAGGTCCCCGGTTCAAATCCGAGTGCCCCCTATTGCTTGACCTAATCTGTTATTTGGTGTTGTTATACTACTTTCCAACAAGCCAAACATTTCTCAGCAGTTTTTTATTTATTTTTTTTATTTATTTTTTTAGATATAGGTGTCAGAAAGGGGGTGAAGCTCAGTGATAGAGCATTTGACTGCAGATCAAGAGGTCTCTGGTTCAAATCCGAGTGCCCCCTATGGCTTGACCTAATCTGTTATTTGGTGTTGTTATACTACTTTCCAACAAGCCAAATATTTCTCAGCTGTGTTGTATTCATTATTTTTTATTTTAGATAAAGTAGTCAGAAAGGGGGTATAGCTCAGTGGTAGAGCATTTGACTGCAGATCAAGAGGTCCCCGGTTCAAATCCGAGTGCCCTCTATTGCTTGACCTAATCTTTTATTTGGTGTTGTTATACTAGTTTCCAACAAGCTAAACATTTCTCAGCTGTGTTGTATTCAATTTTTTTTTTAATTCTGGTAAAGGAGTCAGAAAGGGGGTATAGCTCAGTGGTAGGGAATTTGACTGCAGATCAAGAGGTCTCTGATTCAAATCCGAGTACCCTCTTTGGTATGGCCAAATCTGTTCTTTCGTATGGTTATACAAGATTCCAACAAGCCAAACATTTCTAATATGTGTTGTATTCAACTATGTTTAAATATATATTTTTTAAATCAAGTTTTTGAAAGGGGGTAGAGCTCAGTGGTAGAGCATTTGACTGCAGATCAAGAGGTCCCCGGTTCAAATCCGAGTGCCCCCTATTGCTTGACCTAATCTTTTATTTGGTGTTGTTATACTAGTTTCCAACAAGCTAAACATTTCTCAGCTGTGTTGTATTCAATTTTTTTTTAAATTCTGGTAAAGGAGTCAGAAAGGGGGTATAGCTCAGTGGTAGGGAATTTGACTGCAGATCAAGAGGTCTCTGATTCAAATCCGAGTACCCTCTTTGGTATGACCAAATCTGTTCTTTTGTATGGTTATACTAGATTCCAACAAGCCAAACATTTCTAATATGTGTGGTATTCAACTATGTTTAAATATATATTTTTTAAATTAAGTTTTCGAAAGGGGGTATAGCTCAGTGGTAAAGCATTTGACTGCAGATCAAGAAGTCCCCGGTTCAAATCCGAATGTCCCCTATTGCTTGACCTAATCTGTTATTTGGTGTTGTTATACTAGTTTCCAACAAGCTAAACATTTCTCAGCTGTATTGTATTCAAATTTTTTTTTTAAATTCAGGTAAAGGAGTCAGAAAGGGGGTATAGCTCAGTGGTAGAGCATTTGACTGCAGATCAAGAGGTCCCCGGTTCAAATCCGAGTTTCCCCTATTGCTTGACCTAATCTGTTATTTGGTGTTGTTATACTAGTTTCCAACAAGCTAAACATTTCTCAGCTGTATTGTATTCAATTTTTTTTTTTAATTCAGGTAAAGGAGTCAGAAAGGGGGTATAGCTCAGTAGTAGAGCATTTGGCTGCAGATCAAGAGGTCCCCGGTTCAAATCCGAGTGCCCCCTATTGCTTGACCTAATCTGTTATTTGGTGTTGTTATACTAGTTTCCAACAAGCTAAACATTTATCAGCTGTGTTGTATTCAACTATGTTTAAATATATATTTTTTAAATTAAGCTTTTGAAAGGGGGTATAGCTCAGTGGTAGAGCATTTGACTGCAGATCAAGAGGTCCCCGGTTCAAATCCGAGTGCCCCCTCTGGCTTGACCAAATCTGTTATTTGGTGTTGTTATACTACTTTCCAACAAGCCAAACATTTCTCAGCAGTTTTTTATTTATTTATTTTATTTATTTTTTTAGATATAGGTGTCAGAAAGGGGGTGAAGCTCAGTGATAGAGCATTTGACTGCAGATCAAGAGGTCTCTGGTTCAAATCCGAGTGCCCCCTATGGCTTGACCTAATCTGTTATTTGGTGTTGTTATACTACTTTCCAACAAGCCAAATATTTCTCAGCTGTGTTGTATTCATTTTTTTTTATTTTAGATAAAGTAGTCAGAAAGGGGGTATAGCTCAGTGGTAGAGCATTTGACTGCAGATCAAGAGGTCCCCGGTTCAAATCCGAGTGCCCCCTATTGCTTGACCTAATCTGTTATTTGATGTTGTTATACTAGTTTCCAACAAGCTAAACATTTCTCAGCTGTGTTGTATTCAATTTTTTTTAATTCAGGTAAAGGAGTCAGAAAGGGGGTATAGCTCAGTGGTAGAGCATTTGACTGCAGATCAAGAGGTCCCCGGTTCAAATCCGAGTGCCACCTATTGCTTGACCTAATTTGTTATTTGATGTTGTTATACTAGTTTCCAACAAGCTAAACATTTCTCAGCTGTGTTGTATTCAATTTTTTTTAATTCAGGTAAAGGACTCAGAAAGGGGGTATAGCTCAGTGGTAGAGCATTTGACTGCAGATCAAGAGGTCCCCGGTTCAAATCCGAGTGCCCCCTATTGCTTGACCTAATCTGTTATTTGGTGTTGTTATACTAGTTTCCAACAAGCTAAACATTTCTCAGCTGTATTGTATTCAATTTTTTTTTTAATTCTGGTAAAGGAGTCAGAAAGGGGATATAGCTCAGTGGTAGGGAATTTGACTGCAGATCAAGAGGTCTCTGATTCAAATCCGAGTACCCTCTTTGGTATGACCAAATCTGTTCTTTTGTATGGTTATACTAGATTCCAACAAGCCAAACATTTCTAATATGTGTGGTATTCAACTATGTTTAAATATATATTTTTTAAATTAAGTTTTCGAAAGGGGGTATAGCTCAGTGGTAAAGCATTTGACTGCAGATCAAGAAGTCCCCGGTTCAAATCCGAATGTCCCCTATGACTTGACCTAATCTGTTATTTGGTGTTGTTATACTACTTTCCAACAAGCCAAACATTTCTCAGCAGTTTTTTATTTATTTATTTTATTTATTTTTTTAGATATAGGTGTCAGAAAGGGGGTGAAGCTCAGTGATAGAGCATTTGACTGCAGATCAAGAGGTCTCTGGTTCAAATCCGAGTGCCCCCTATGGCTTGACCTAATCTGTTATTTGGTGTTGTTATACTACTTTCCAACAAGCCAAATATTTCTCAGCTGTGTTGTATTCATTTTTTTTTATTTTAGATAAAGTAGTCAGAAAGGGGGTATAGCTCAGTGGTAGAGCATTTGACTGCAGATCAAGAGGTCCCCGGTTCAAATCCGAGTGCCCCCTATTGCTTGACCTAATCTGTTATTTGATGTTGTTATACTAGTTTCCAACAAGCTAAACATTTCTCAGCTGTGTTGTATTCAATTTTTTTTAATTCAGGTAAAGGAGTCAGAAAGGGGGTATAGCTCAGTGGTAGAGCATTTGACTGCAGATCAAGAGGTCCCCGGTTCAAATCCGAGTGCCACCTATTGCTTGACCTAATTTGTTATTTGATGTTGTTATACTAGTTTCCAACAAGCTAAACATTTCTCAGCTGTGTTGTATTCAATTTTTTTTAATTCAGGTAAAGGACTCAGAAAGGGGGTATAGCTCAGTGGTAGAGCATTTGACTGCAGATCAAGAGGTCCCCGGTTCAAATCCGAGTGCCCCCTATTGCTTGACCTAATCTGTTATTTGGTGTTGTTATACTAGTTTCCAACAAGCTAAACATTTCTCAGCTGTATTGTATTCAATTTTTTTTTTAATTCTGGTAAAGGAGTCAGAAAGGGGGTATAGCTCAGTGGTAGGGAATTTGACTGCAGATCAAGAGGTCTCTGATTCAAATCCGAGTACCCTCTTTGGTATGACCAAATCTGTTCTTTTGTATGGTTATACTAGATTCCAACAAGCCAAACATTTCTAATATGTGTGGTATTCAACTATGTTTAAATATATATTTTTTAAATTAAGTTTTCGAAAGGGGGTATAGCTCAGTGGTAAAGCATTTGACTGCAGATCAAGAAGTCCCCGGTTCAAATCCGAATGTCCCCTATGACTTGACCTAATCTTTTATTTGGTGTTGTTATACTAGTTTCCAACAAGCTAAACATTTCTCAGCTGTATTGTATTCAATTTTTTTTAAATTCAGGTAAAGGAGTCAGAAAGGGGGTATAGCTCAGTGGTAGAGCATTTGACTGCAGATCAAGAGGTCCCAGGTTCAAATCCGAGTGCCCCCTATTGCTTGACCTAATCTGTTATTTGGTGTTGTTATACTAGTTTCCAACAAGCTAAACATTTCTCAGCTGTGTTGTATTCAACTATGTTTAAATATATATATTTTAAATTAAGCTTTTGAAAGGGGGTACAGCTCAGTGGTAGAGCATTTGACTGCAGATCAAGAGGTCCCCGGTTCAAATCCGAGTGCCCCCTATTGCTTGACCTAATCTGTTATTTGGTTTTGTTATACTAGTTTCCAACAAGCTAAACATTTCTCAGCTGTGTTGTATTCATTTTTTTTTTAATTCAGGTAAAGTAGTCAGAAAGGGGGTATAGCTCAGTGGTAGAGCATTTGACTGCAGATCAAGAGGTCCCCGGTTCAAATCCGAGTGCCCCCTATTGCTTGACCTAATCTGTTATTTGATGTTGTTATACTAGTTTCCAACAAGCTTAACATTTCTCAGCTGTGTTGTATTCAATTTTTTTTAATTCAGGTAAGGAGTCAGAAAGGGGGTATAGCTCAGTGGTAGAGCATTTGACTGCAGATCAAGAGGTCCCCGGTTCAAATCCGAGTGCCCCCTATTGCTTGACCTAATCTGTTATTTGGTGTTGTTATACTAGTTTCCAACAAGCTAAACATTTTTCAGCTGTATTGTATTCAATTTTTTTTTTAATTCAGGTAAAGGTGTTAGAAAAGGGGGTATAGCTCAGTGGTAGAGCATTTGACTGCAGATCAAGAGGTCCCCGGTTCAAATCCGAGTGCCCACTATTGCTTGACCTAATCTGTTATTTGATGTTGTTATACTAGTTTCCAACAAGCTAAACATTTCTCAGCTGTGTTGTATTCAACTATGTTTAAATATATATTTTTTAAATTAAGCTTTCGAAAGGGGGTATAGCTCAGTGGTAGAGCATTTGACTGCAGATCAAGAGGTCCCCGGTTCAAATCCGAGTGCCCCCTCTGGCTTGACCTAATCTGTTATTTGGTGTTGTTATACTACTTTCCAACAAGCCAAACATTTCTCAGCAGTTTTTTATTTATTTTTTTTATTTATTTTTTTAGATATAGGTGTCAGAAAGGGGGTGAAGCTCAGTGATAGAGCATTTGACTGCAGATCAAGAGGTCTCTGGTTCAAATCTGAGTGCCCCCTATGGCTTGACCTAATCTGTTATTTGGTGTTGTTATACTACTTTCCAACAAGCCAAATATTTCTCAGCTGTGTTGTATTCATTTTTTTTATTTTAGATAAAGTAGTCAGAAAGGGGGTATAGCTCAGTGGTAGAGCATTTGACTACAGATCAAGAGGTCCCCGGTTCAAATCCGAGTGCCCCCTATTGCTTGACCTAATCTGTTATTTGATGTTGTTATACTAGTTTCCAACAAAATAAACATTTCTCAGCTGTGTTGTATTCAATTTTTTTAATTCAGGTAAAGGAGTCACAAAGGGGGTATAGTTTAGTGGCAGAGCATTTGACTGCAGATCAAGAGGTCCCCTGTTCAAATCCGAGTACCCTCTTTGGTATGGCCAAATCTGTTCTTTCGTATGGTTATACAAGATTCCAACAAGCCAAACATTTCTAATATGTGTTGTATTCAACTATGTTTAAATATATATTTTTTAAATCAAGTTTTTGAAAGGGGGTAGAGCTCAGTGGTAGAGCATTTGACTGCAGATCAAGAGGTCCCCGGTTCAAATCCGAGTGCCCCCTATTGCTTGACCTAATCTGTTATTTGGTGTTGTTATACTAGTTTCCAACAAGCTAAACATTTCTCAGCTGTATTGTATTCAATTTTTTTTTTTAATTCAGGTAAAGGAGTCAGAAAGGGGGTATAGCTCAGTGGTAGAGCATTTGACTGCAGATCAAGAGGTCCCCGGTTCAAATCCGAGTGCCCCCTATTGCTTGACCTAATCTGTTATTTGGTGTTGTTATACTAGTTTCCAACAAGCTAAACATTTCTCAGCTGTGTTGTATTCAACTATGTTTAAATATATATTTTTTAAATTAAGCTTTTGAAAGGGGGTATAGCTCAGTGGTAGAGCATTTGACTGCAGATCAAGAGGTCCCCGGTTCAAATCCGAGTGCCCCCTCTGGCTTGACCTAATCTGTTATTTGGTGTTGTTATACTACTTTCCAACAAGCCAAACATTTCTCAGCAGTTTTTTATTTATTTTTTTTATTTATTTTTTTAGATATAGGTGTCAGAAAGGGGGTGAAGCTCAGTGATAGAGCATTTGACTGCAGATCAAGAGGTCTCTGGTTCAAATCCGAGTGCCCCCTATGGCTTGACCTAATCTGTTATTTGATGTTGTTATACTAGTTTCCAACAAAATAAACATTTCTCAGCTGTGTTGTATTCAATTTTTTTAATTCAGGTAAAGGAGTCAGAAAGGGGGTATAGCTCAGTGGTAGAGCATTTGACTGCAGATCAAGAGGTCCCCGGTTCAAATCCGAGTGCCCCCTATTGCTTGACCTAATCTGTTATTTGGTGTTGTTATACAAGTTTCCAACAAGCTAAACATTTCTCAGCTGTATTGTATTCAATTTTTTTTTAAATTCAGGTAAAGGAGTCAGAAAGGGGGTATAGCTCAGTGGTAGAGCATTTGACTGCAGATCCAGAGGTCTCTGGTTCAAATCCGAGTGCCCCCTATGGCTTGACCTAATCTGTTATTTGGTGTTGTTATACTACTTTCCAACAAGCCAAATATTTCTCAGCTGTGTTGTATTCATTTTTTTTTATTTTAGATAAAGTAGTCAGAAAGGGGGTATAGCTCAGTGGTAGAGCATTTGACTGCAGATCAAGAGGTCCCCGGTTCAAATCCGAGTGCCCCCTATTGCTTGACCTAATCTGTTATTTGGTGTTGTTATACTAGTTTCCAACAAGCTAAACATTTCTCAGCTGTGTTGTATTCAACTATGTTTAAATATATATTTTTTAAATTAAGCTTTTGAAAGGGGGTATAGCTCAGTGGTAGAGCATTTGACTGCAGATCAAGAGGTCCCCGGTTCAAATCCGAGTTTCCCCTATTGCTTGACCTAATCTGTTATTTGGTGTTGTTATACTAGTTTCCAACAAGCTAAACATTTCTCAGCTGTATTGTATTCATTTTTTTTTTAATTCAGGTAAAGGAGTCAGAAAGGGGGTATAGTTTAGTGGTAGAGCATTTGACTGCAGATCAAGAGGTCCCCTGTTCAAATCCGAGTACCCTCTTTGGTATGGCCAAATCTGTTCTTTCGTATGGTTATACAAGATTCCAACATGCCAAACATTTCTAATATGTGTTGTATTCAACTATGTTTAAATATATATTTTTTAAATCAAGTTTTTGAAAGGGGGTAGAGCTCAGTGGTAGAGCATTTGACTGCAGATCAAGAGGTCACCGGTTCAAATCCGAGTGCCCCCTATTGCTTGACCTAATCTTTTATTTGGTGTTGTTATACTAGTTTCCAACAAGCTAAACATTTCTCAGCTGTATTGTATTCAAATTTTTTTTTAATTCAGGTAAAGGTGTTAGAAAGGGGGTATAGCTCAGTGGTAGAGCATTTGACTGCAGATCAAGAGGTCCACGGTTCAAATCCGAGTGCCCCCTATTGCTTGACCTAATCTGTTATTTGGTGTTGTTATACTAGTTTCCAACAAGCTAAACATTTCTCAGCTGTATTGTATTCAATTTTTTTTAAATTCAGGTAAAGGAGTCAGAAAGGGGGTATAGCTCAGTGGTAGAGCATTTGACTGCAGATCAAGAGGTCCCCGGTTCAAATCCGAGTGCCCCCTATTGCTTGACCTAATCTGTTATTTGGTGTTGTTATACTAGTTTCCAACAAGCTAAACATTTCTCAGCTGTGTTGTATTCAACTATGTTTAAATATATATATTTTAAATTAAGCTTTTGAAAGGGGGTACAGCTCAGTGGTAGAGCATTTGACTGCAGATCAAGAGGTCCCCGGTTCAAATCCGAGTGCCCCCTATTGCTTGACCTAATCTGTTATTTGGTGTTGTTATACTAGTTTCCAACAAGCTAAACATTTCTCAGCTGTGTTGTATTCATTTTTTTTTTAATTCAGGTAAAGTAGTCAGAAAGGGGGTATAGCTCAGTGGTAGAGCATTTGACTGCAGATCAAGAGGTCCCCGGTTCAAATCCGAGTGCCCCCTTGCTTGACCTAATCTGTTATTTGATGTTGTTATACTAGTTTCCAACAAGCTTAACATTTCTCAGCTGTGTTGTATTCAATTTTTTTTAATTCAGGTAAGGAGTCAGAAAGGGGGTATAGCTCAGTGGTAGAGCATTTGACTGCAGATCAAGAGGTCCCCGGTTCAAATCCGAGTGCCCCCTATTGCTTGACCTAATCTGTTATTTGGTGTTGTTATACTAGTTTCCAACAAGCTAAACATTTTTCAGCTGTATTGTATTCAATTTTTTTTTTAATTCAGGTAAAGGTGTTAGAAAAGGGGGTATAGCTCAGTGGTAGAGCATTTGACTGCAGATCAAGAGGTCCCCGGTTCAAATCCGAGTGCCCACTATTGCTTGACCTAATCTGTTATTTGATGTTGTTATACTAGTTTCCAACAAGCTAAACATTTCTCAGCTGTGTTGTATTCAACTATGTTTAAATATATATTTTTTAAATTAAGCTTTCGAAAGGGGGTATAGCTCAGTGGTAGAGCATTTGACTGCAGATCAAGAGGTCCCCGGTTCAAATCCGAGTGCCCCCTCTGGCTTGACCTAATCTGTTATTTGGTGTTGTTATACTACTTTCCAACAAGCCAAACATTTCTCAGCAGTTTTTTATTTATTTTTTTTATTTATTTTTTTAGATATAGGTGTCAGAAAGGGGGTGAAGCTCAGTGATAGAGCATTTGACTGAAGATCAAGAGGTCTCTGGTTCAAATCTGAGTGCCCCCCTATGGCTTGACCTAATCTGTTATTTGGTGTTGTTATACTACTTTCCAACAAGCCAAATATTTCTCAGCTGTGTTGTATTCATTTTTTTTATTTTAGATAAAGTAGTCAGAAAGGGGGTATAGCTCAGTGGTAGAGCATTTGACTGCAGATCAAGAGGTCCCCGGTTCAAATCCGAGTGCCCCCTATTGCTTGACCTAATCTGTTATTTGATGTTGTTATACTAGTTTCCAACAAAATAAACATTTCTCAGCTGTGTTGTATTCAATTTTTTTAATTCAGGTAAAGGAGTCAGAAAGGGGGTATAGTTTAGTGGCAGAGCATTTGACTGCAGATCAAGAGGTCCCCTGTTCAAATCCGAGTACCCTCTTTGGTATGGCCAAATCTGTTCTTTCGTATGGTTATACAAGATTCCAACAAGCCAAACATTTCTAATATGTGTTGTATTCAACTATGTTTAAATATATATTTTTTAAATCAAGTTTTTGAAAGGGGGTAGAGCTCAGTGGTAGAGCATTTGACTGCAGATCAAGAGGTCCCCGGTTCAAATCCGAGTGCCCCCTATTGCTTGACCTAATCTGTTATTTGGTGTTGTTATACTAGTTTCCAACAAGCTAAACATTTCTCAGCTGTGTTGTATTCAACTATGTTTAAATATATATTTTTTAAATTAAGCTTTTGAAAGGGGGTATAGCTCAGTGGTAGAGCATTTGACTGCAGATCAAGAGGTCCCCGGTTCAAATCCGAGTGCCCCCTCTGGCTTGACCTAATCTGTTATTTGGTGTTGTTATACTACTTTCCAACAAGCCAAACATTTCTCAGCAGTTTTTTATTTATTTTTTTTATTTATTTTTTTAGATATAGGTGTCAGAAAGGGGGTGAAGCTCAGTGATAGAGCATTTGACTGCAGATCAAGAGGTCTCTGGTTCAAATCCGAGTGCCCCCTATGGCTTGACCTAATCTGTTATTTGATGTTGTTATACTAGTTTCCAACGAAATAAACATTTCTCAGCTGTGTTGTATTCAATTTTTTTAATTCAGGTAAAGGAGTCAGAAAGGGGGTATAGCTCAGTGGTAGAGCATTTGACTGCAGATCAAGAGGTCCCCGGTTCAAATCCGAGTGCCCCCTATTGCTTGACCTAATCTGTTATTTGGTGTTGTTATACTAGTTTCCAACAAGCTAAACATTTCTCAGCTGTATTGTATTCAATTTTTTTTTAAATTCAGGTAAAGGAGTCAGAAAGGGGGTATAGCTCAGTGGTAGAGCATTTGACTGCAGATCAAGAGGTCCCCGGTTCAAATCCGAGTGTCCCCTATTGCTTGACCTAATCTGTTATTTGGTGTTGTTATACTAGTTTCCAACAAGCTAAACATTTCTCAGCTGTGTTGTATTCAACTATGTTTAAATATATATATTTTAAAGTAAGCTTTTGAAAGGGGGTATAGCTCAGTGGTAGAGCATTTGACTGCAGATCAAGAGGTCCCCGGTTCAAATCCGAGTGCCCCCTCTGGCTTGACCTAATCTTTTATTTGGTGTTGTTATACTACTTTCCAACAAGCCAAACATTTCTCAGCAGTTTTTTATTTATTTTTTTTATTTATTTTTTTAGATATAGGTGTCAGAAAGGGGGTGAAGCTCAGTGATAGAGCATTTGACTGCAGATCCAGAGGTCTCTGGTTCAAATCCGAGTGCCCCCTATGGCTTGACCTAATCTGTTATTTGGTGTTGTTATACTACCTTCCAACAAGCCAAATATTTCTCAGCTGTGTTGTATTCATTTTTTTTTATTTTAGATAAAGTAGTCAGAAAGGGGGTATAGCTCAGTGGTAGAGCATTTGACTGCAGATCAAGAGGTCCCCGGTTCAAATCCGAGTGCCCCCTATTGCTTGACCTAATCTGTTATTTGATGTTGTTATACTAGTTTCCAACAAGCTAAACATTTCTCAGCTGTGTTGTATTCAATTTTTTTTAATTCAGGTAAAGGAGTCAGAAAGGGGGTATAGCTCAGTGGTAGAGCATTTGACTGCAGATCAAGAGGTCCCCGGTTCAAATCCGAGTGCCACCTATTGCTTGACCTAATTTGTTATTTGATGTTGTTATACTAGTTTCCAACAAGCTAAACATTTCTCAGCTGTGTTGTATTCAATTTTTTTTAATTCAGGTAAAGGACTCAGAAAGGGGGTATAGCTCAGTGGTAGAGCATTTGACTGCAGATCAAGAGGTCCCCGGTTCAAATCCGAGTGCCCCCTATTGCTTGACCTAATCTGTTATTTGGTGTTGTTATACTAGTTTCCAACAAGCTAAACATTTCTCAGCTGTATTGTATTCAATTTTTTTTTTAATTCTGGTAAAGGAGTCAGAAAGGGGATATAGCTCAGTGGTAGGGAATTTGACTGCAGATCAAGAGGTCTCTGATTCAAATCCGAGTACCCTCTTTGGTATGACCAAATCTGTTCTTTTGTATGGTTATACTAGATTCCAACAAGCCAAACATTTCTAATATGTGTGGTATTCAACTATGTTTAAATATATATTTTTTAAATTAAGTTTTCGAAAGGGGGTATAGCTCAGTGGTAAAGCATTTGACTGCAGATCAAGAAGTCCCCGGTTCAAATCCGAATGTCCCCTATGACTTGACCTAATCTTTTATTTGGTGTTGTTATACTAGTTTCCAACAAGCTAAACATTTCTCAGCTGTATTGTATTCAATTTTTTTTAAATTCAGGTAAAGGAGTCAGAAAGGGGGTATAGCTCAGTGGTAGAGCATTTGACTGCAGATCAAGAGGTCCCCGGTTCAAATCCGAGTGCCCCCTATTGCTTGACCTAATCTGTTATTTGGTGTTGTTATACTAGTTTCCAACAAGCTAAACATTTCTCAGCTGTGTTGTATTCAATTTTTTTTAATTCAGGTAAGGAGTCAGAAAGGGGGTATAGCTCAGTGGTAGAGCATTTGACTGCAGATCAAGAGGTCCCCGGTTCAAATCCGAGTGCCCCCTATTGCTTGACCTAATCTGTTATTTGGTGTTGTTATACTAGTTTCCAACAAGCTAAACATTTTTCAGCTGTATTGTATTCAATTTTTTTTTTAATTCAGGTAAAGGTGTTAGAAAAGGGGGTATAGCTCAGTGGTAGAGCATTTGACTGCAGATCAAGAGGTCCCCGGTTCAAATCCGAGTGCCCACTATTGCTTGACCTAATCTGTTATTTGATGTTGTTATACTAGTTTCCAACAAGCTAAACATTTCTCAGCTGTATTGTATTCAATTTTTTTTTTAATTCTGGTAAAGGAGTCAGAAAGGGGATATAGCTCAGTGGTAGGGAATTTGACTGCAGATCAAGAGGTCTCTGATTCAAATCCGAGTACCCTCTTTGGTATGACCAAATCTGTTCTTTTGTATGGTTATACTAGATTCCAACAAGCCAAACATTTCTAATATGTGTGGTATTCAACTATGTTTAAATATATATTTTTTAAATTAAGTTTTCGAAAGGGGGTATAGCTCAGTGGTAAAGCATTTGACTGCAGATCAAGAAGTCCCCGGTTCAAATCCGAATGTCCCCTATGACTTGACCTAATCTTTTATTTGGTGTTGTTATACTAGTTTCCAACAAGCTAAACATTTCTCAGCTGTATTGTATTCAATTTTTTTTAAATTCAGGTAAAGGAGTCAGAAAGGGGGTATAGCTCAGTGGTAGAGCATTTGACTGCAGATCAAGAGGTCCCCGGTTCAAATCCGAGTGCCCCCTATTGCTTGACCTAATCTGTTATTTGGTGTTGTTATACTAGTTTCCAACAAGCTAAACATTTCTCAGCTGTGTTGTATTCAATTTTTTTTAATTCAGGTAAGGAGTCAGAAAGGGGGTATAGCTCAGTGGTAGAGCATTTGACTGCAGATCAAGAGGTCCCCGGTTCAAATCCGAGTGCCCCCTATTGCTTGACCTAATCTGTTATTTGGTGTTGTTATACTAGTTTCCAACAAGCTAAACATTTTTCAGCTGTATTGTATTCAATTTTTTTTTTAATTCAGGTAAAGGTGTTAGAAAAGGGGGTATAGCTCAGTGGTAGAGCATTTGACTGCAGATCAAGAGGTCCCCGGTTCAAATCCGAGTGCCCACTATTGCTTGACCTAATCTGTTATTTGATGTTGTTATACTAGTTTCCAACAAGCTAAACATTTCTCAGCTGTGTTGTATTCAACTATGTTTAAATATATATTTTTTAAATTAAGCTTTCGAAAGGGGGTATAGCTCAGTGGTAGAGCATTTGACTGCAGATCAAGAGGTCCCCGGTTCAAATCCGAGTGCCCCCTCTGGCTTGACCTAATCTGTTATTTGGTGTTGTTATACTACTTTCCAACAAGCCAAACATTTCTCAGCAGTTTTTTATTTATTTTTTTTATTTATTTTTTTAGATATAGGTGTCAGAAAGGGGGTGAAGCTCAGTGATAGAGCATTTGACTGAAGATCAAGAGGTCTCTGGTTCAAATCTGAGTGCCCCCCTATGGCTTGACCTAATCTGTTATTTGGTGTTGTTATACTACTTTCCAACAAGCCAAATATTTCTCAGCTGTGTTGTATTCATTTTTTTTATTTTAGATAAAGTAGTCAGAAAGGGGGTATAGCTCAGTGGTAGAGCATTTGACTGCAGATCAAGAGGTCCCCGGTTCAAATCCGAGTGCCCCCTATTGCTTGACCTAATCTGTTATTTGATGTTGTTATACTAGTTTCCAACAAAATAAACATTTCTCAGCTGTGTTGTATTCAATTTTTTTAATTCAGGTAAAGGAGTCAGAAAGGGGGTATAGTTTAGTGGCAGAGCATTTGACTGCAGATCAAGAGGTCCCCTGTTCAAATCCGAGTACCCTCTTTGGTATGGCCAAATCTGTTCTTTCGTATGGTTATACAAGATTCCAACAAGCCAAACATTTCTAATATGTGTTGTATTCAACTATGTTTAAATATATATTTTTTAAATCAAGTTTTTGAAAGGGGGTAGAGCTCAGTGGTAGAGCATTTGACTGCAGATCAAGAGGTCCCCGGTTCAAATCCGAGTGCCCCCTATTGCTTGACCTAATTTGTTATTTGATGTTGTTATACTAGTTTCCAACAAGCTAAACATTTCTCAGCTGTGTTGTATTCAATTTTTTTTAATTCAGGTAAAGGACTCAGAAAGGGGGTATAGCTCAGTGGTAGAGCATTTGACTGCAGATCAAGAGGTCCCCGGTTCAAATCCGAGTGCCCCCTATTGCTTGACCTAATCTGTTATTTGGTGTTGTTATACTACTTTCCAACAAGCCAAACATTTCTCAGCAGTTTTTTATTTATTTTTTTTATTTATTTTTTTAGATATAGGTGTCAGAAAGGGGGTGAAGCTCAGTGATAGAGCATTTGACTGCAGATCAAGAGGTCTCTGGTTCAAATCCGAGTGCCCCCTATGGCTTGACCTAATCTGTTATTTGGTGTTGTTATACTACTTTCCAACAAGCCAAATATTTCTCAGCTGTGTTGTATTCATTTTTTTTTATTTTAGATAAAGTAGTCAGAAAGGGGGTATAGCTCAATGGTAGAGCATTTGACTGCAGATCAAGAGGTCCCCGGTTCAAATCCGAGTGCCCCCTATTGCTTGACCTAATCTGTTATTTGGTGTTGTTATACTAGTTTCCAACAAGCTAAACATTTTTCAGCTGTATTGTATTCAATTTTTTTTTTAATTCAGGTAAAGGTGTTAGAAAAGGGGGTATAGCTCAGTGGTAGAGCATTTGACTGCAGATCAAGAGGTCCCCGGTTCAAATCCGAGTGCCCACTATTGCTTGACCTAATCTGTTATTTGATGTTGTTATACTAGTTTCCAACAAGCTAAACATTTCTCAGCTGTGTTGTATTCAACTATGTTTAAATATATATTTTTTAAATTAAGCTTTCGAAAGGGGGTATAGCTCAGTGGTAGAGCATTTGACTGCAGATCAAGAGGTCCCCGGTTCAAATCCGAGTGCCCCCTCTGGCTTGACCTAATCTGTTATTTGGTGTTGTTATACTACTTTCCAACAAGCCAAACATTTCTCAGCAGTTTTTTATTTATTTTTTTTATTTATTTTTTTAGATATAGGTGTCAGAAAGGGGGTGAAGCTCAGTGATAGAGCATTTGACTGAAGATCAAGAGGTCTCTGGTTCAAATCTGAGTGCCCCCCTATGGCTTGACCTAATCTGTTATTTGGTGTTGTTATACTACTTTCCAACAAGCCAAATATTTCTCAGCTGTGTTGTATTCATTTTTTTTATTTTAGATAAAGTAGTCAGAAAGGGGGTATAGCTCAGTGGTAGAGCATTTGACTGCAGATCAAGAGGTCCCCGGTTCAAATCCGAGTGCCCCCTATTGCTTGACCTAATCTGTTATTTGATGTTGTTATACTAGTTTCCAACAAAATAAACATTTCTCAGCTGTGTTGTATTCAATTTTTTTAATTCAGGTAAAGGAGTCAGAAAGGGGGTATAGTTTAGTGGCAGAGCATTTGACTGCAGATCAAGAGGTCCCCTGTTCAAATCCGAGTACCCTCTTTGGTATGGCCAAATCTGTTCTTTCGTATGGTTATACAAGATTCCAACAAGCCAAACATTTCTAATATGTGTTGTATTCAACTATGTTTAAATATATATTTTTTAAATCAAGTTTTTGAAAGGGGGTAGAGCTCAGTGGTAGAGCATTTGACTGCAGATCAAGAGGTCCCCGGTTCAAATCCGAGTGCCCCCTATTGCTTGACCTAATCTGTTATTTGGTGTTGTTATACTAGTTTCCAACAAGCTAAACATTTCTCAGCTGTGTTGTATTCAACTATGTTTAAATATATATTTTTTAAATTAAGCTTTTGAAAGGGGGTATAGCTCAGTGGTAGAGCATTTGACTGCAGATCAAGAGGTCCCCGGTTCAAATCCGAGTGCCCCCTCTGGCTTGACCTAATCTGTTATTTGGTGTTGTTATACTACTTTCCAACAAGCCAAACATTTCTCAGCAGTTTTTTATTTATTTTTTTTATTTATTTTTTTAGATATAGGTGTCAGAAAGGGGGTGAAGCTCAGTGATAGAGCATTTGACTGCAGATCAAGAGGTCTCTGGTTCAAATCCGAGTGCCCCCTATGGCTTGACCTAATCTGTTATTTGATGTTGTTATACTAGTTTCCAACGAAATAAACATTTCTCAGCTGTGTTGTATTCAATTTTTTTAATTCAGGTAAAGGAGTCAGAAAGGGGGTATAGCTCAGTGGTAGAGCATTTGACTGCAGATCAAGAGGTCCCCGGTTCAAATCCGAGTGCCCCCTATTGCTTGACCTAATCTGTTATTTGGTGTTGTTATACTAGTTTCCAACAAGCTAAACATTTCTCAGCTGTATTGTATTCAATTTTTTTTTAAATTCAGGTAAAGGAGTCAGAAAGGGGGTATAGCTCAGTGGTAGAGCATTTGACTGCAGATCAAGAGGTCCCCGGTTCAAATCCGAGTGTCCCCTATTGCTTGACCTAATCTGTTATTTGGTGTTGTTATACTAGTTTCCAACAAGCTAAACATTTCTCAGCTGTGTTGTATTCAACTATGTTTAAATATATATATTTTAAAGTAAGCTTTTGAAAGGGGGTATAGCTCAGTGGTAGAGCATTTGACTGCAGATCAAGAGGTCCCCGGTTCAAATCCGAGTGCCCCCTCTGGCTTGACCTAATCTTTTATTTGGTGTTGTTATACTACTTTCCAACAAGCCAAACATTTCTCAGCAGTTTTTTATTTATTTTTTTTATTTATTTTTTTAGATATAGGTGTCAGAAAGGGGGTGAAGCTCAGTGATAGAGCATTTGACTGCAGATCCAGAGGTCTCTGGTTCAAATCCGAGTGCCCCCTATGGCTTGACCTAATCTGTTATTTGGTGTTGTTATACTACCTTCCAACAAGCCAAATATTTCTCAGCTGTGTTGTATTCATTTTTTTTTATTTTAGATAAAGTAGTCAGAAAGGGGGTATAGCTCAGTGGTAGAGCATTTGACTGCAGATCAAGAGGTCCCCGGTTCAAATCCGAGTGCCCCCTATTGCTTGACCTAATCTGTTATTTGATGTTGTTATACTAGTTTCCAACAAGCTAAACATTTCTCAGCTGTGTTGTATTCAATTTTTTTTAATTCAGGTAAAGGAGTCAGAAAGGGGGTATAGCTCAGTGGTAGAGCATTTGACTGCAGATCAAGAGGTCCCCGGTTCAAATCCGAGTGCCACCTATTGCTTGACCTAATTTGTTATTTGATGTTGTTATACTAGTTTCCAACAAGCTAAACATTTCTCAGCTGTGTTGTATTCAATTTTTTTTAATTCAGGTAAAGGACTCAGAAAGGGGGTATAGCTCAGTGGTAGAGCATTTGACTGCAGATCAAGAGGTCCCCGGTTCAAATCCGAGTGCCCCCTATTGCTTGACCTAATCTGTTATTTGGTGTTGTTATACTAGTTTCCAACAAGCTAAACATTTCTCAGCTGTATTGTATTCAATTTTTTTTTTAATTCTGGTAAAGGAGTCAGAAAGGGGATATAGCTCAGTGGTAGGGAATTTGACTGCAGATCAAGAGGTCTCTGATTCAAATCCGAGTACCCTCTTTGGTATGACCAAATCTGTTCTTTTGTATGGTTATACTAGATTCCAACAAGCCAAACATTTCTAATATGTGTGGTATTCAACTATGTTTAAATATATATTTTTTAAATTAAGTTTTCGAAAGGGGGTATAGCTCAGTGGTAAAGCATTTGACTGCAGATCAAGAAGTCCCCGGTTCAAATCCGAATGTCCCCTATGACTTGACCTAATCTTTTATTTGGTGTTGTTATACTAGTTTCCAACAAGCTAAACATTTCTCAGCTGTATTGTATTCAATTTTTTTTAAATTCAGGTAAAGGAGTCAGAAAGGGGGTATAGCTCAGTGGTAGAGCATTTGACTGCAGATCAAGAGGTCCCCGGTTCAAATCCGAGTGCCCCCTATTGCTTGACCTAATCTGTTATTTGGTGTTGTTATACTAGTTTCCAACAAGCTAAACATTTCTCAGCTGTGTTGTATTCAATTTTTTTTAATTCAGGTAAGGAGTCAGAAAGGGGGTATAGCTCAGTGGTAGAGCATTTGACTGCAGATCAAGAGGTCCCCGGTTCAAATCCGAGTGCCCCCTATTGCTTGACCTAATCTGTTATTTGGTGTTGTTATACTAGTTTCCAACAAGCTAAACATTTTTCAGCTGTATTGTATTCAATTTTTTTTTTAATTCAGGTAAAGGTGTTAGAAAAGGGGGTATAGCTCAGTGGTAGAGCATTTGACTGCAGATCAAGAGGTCCCCGGTTCAAATCCGAGTGCCCACTATTGCTTGACCTAATCTGTTATTTGATGTTGTTATACTAGTTTCCAACAAGCTAAACATTTCTCAGCTGTGTTGTATTCAACTATGTTTAAATATATATTTTTTAAATTAAGCTTTCGAAAGGGGGTATAGCTCAGTGGTAGAGCATTTGACTGCAGATCAAGAGGTCCCCGGTTCAAATCCGAGTGCCCCCTCTGGCTTGACCTAATCTGTTATTTGGTGTTGTTATACTACTTTCCAACAAGCCAAACATTTCTCAGCAGTTTTTTATTTATTTTTTTTATTTATTTTTTTAGATATAGGTGTCAGAAAGGGGGTGAAGCTCAGTGATAGAGCATTTGACTGAAGATCAAGAGGTCTCTGGTTCAAATCTGAGTGCCCCCCTATGGCTTGACCTAATCTGTTATTTGGTGTTGTTATACTACTTTCCAACAAGCCAAATATTTCTCAGCTGTGTTGTATTCATTTTTTTTATTTTAGATAAAGTAGTCAGAAAGGGGGTATAGCTCAGTGGTAGAGCATTTGACTGCAGATCAAGAGGTCCCCGGTTCAAATCCGAGTGCCCCCTATTGCTTGACCTAATCTGTTATTTGATGTTGTTATACTAGTTTCCAACAAAATAAACATTTCTCAGCTGTGTTGTATTCAATTTTTTTAATTCAGGTAAAGGAGTCAGAAAGGGGGTATAGTTTAGTGGCAGAGCATTTGACTGCAGATCAAGAGGTCCCCTGTTCAAATCCGAGTACCCTCTTTGGTATGGCCAAATCTGTTCTTTCGTATGGTTATACAAGATTCCAACAAGCCAAACATTTCTAATATGTGTTGTATTCAACTATGTTTAAATATATATTTTTTAAATCAAGTTTTTGAAAGGGGGTAGAGCTCAGTGGTAGAGCATTTGACTGCAGATCAAGAGGTCCCCGGTTCAAATCCGAGTGCCCCCTATTGCTTGACCTAATTTGTTATTTGATGTTGTTATACTAGTTTCCAACAAGCTAAACATTTCTCAGCTGTGTTGTATTCAATTTTTTTTAATTCAGGTAAAGGACTCAGAAAGGGGGTATAGCTCAGTGGTAGAGCATTTGACTGCAGATCAAGAGGTCCCCGGTTCAAATCCGAGTGCCCCCTATTGCTTGACCTAATCTGTTATTTGGTGTTGTTATACTACTTTCCAACAAGCCAAACATTTCTCAGCAGTTTTTTATTTATTTTTTTTATTTATTTTTTTAGATATAGGTGTCAGAAAGGGGGTGAAGCTCAGTGATAGAGCATTTGACTGCAGATCAAGAGGTCTCTGGTTCAAATCCGAGTGCCCCCTATGGCTTGACCTAATCTGTTATTTGGTGTTGTTATACTACTTTCCAACAAGCCAAATATTTCTCAGCTGTGTTGTATTCATTTTTTTTTATTTTAGATAAAGTAGTCAGAAAGGGGGTATAGCTCAATGGTAGAGCATTTGACTGCAGATCAAGAGGTCCCCGGTTCAAATCCGAGTGCCCCCTATTGCTTGACCTAATCTGTTATTTGGTGTTGTTATACTAGTTTCCAACAAGCTAAACATTTTTCAGCTGTATTGTATTCAATTTTTTTTTTAATTCAGGTAAAGGTGTTAGAAAAGGGGGTATAGCTCAGTGGTAGAGCATTTGACTGCAGATCAAGAGGTCCCCGGTTCAAATCCGAGTGCCCCCTCTGGCTTGACCTAATCTGTTATTTGGTGTTGTTATACTACTTTCCAACAAGCCAAACATTTCTCAGCAGTTTTTTATTTATTTTTTTTATTTATTTTTTTAGATATAGGTGTCAGAAAGGGGGTGAAGCTCAGTGATAGAGCATTTGACTGCAGATCAAGAGGTCTCTGGTTCAAATCTGAGTGCCCCCTATGGCTTGACCTAATCTGTTATTTGGTGTTGTTATACTACTTTCCAACAAGCCAAATATTTCTCAGCTGTGTTGTATTCATTTTTTTTATTTTAGATAAAGTAGTCAGAAAGGGGGTATAGCTCAGTGGTAGAGCATTTGACTGCAGATCAAGAGGTCCCCGGTTCAAATCCGAGTGCCCCCTATTGCTTGACCTAATCTGTTATTTGATGTTGTTATACTAGTTTCCAACAAAATAAACATTTCTCAGCTGTGTTGTATTCAATTTTTTTAATTCAGGTAAAGGAGTCACAAAGGGGGTATAGTTTAGTGGCAGAGCATTTGACTGCAGATCAAGAGGTCCCCTGTTCAAATCCGAGTACCCTCTTTGGTATGGCCAAATCTGTTCTTTCGTATGGTTATACAAGATTCCAACAAGCCAAACATTTCTAATATGTGTTGTATTCAACTATGTTTAAATATATATTTTTTAAATCAAGTTTTTGAAAGGGGGTAGAGCTCAGTGGTAGAGCATTTGACTGCAGATCAAGAGGTCCCCGGTTCAAATCCGAGTGCCCCCTATTGCTTGACCTAATCTGTTATTTGGTGTTGTTATACTAGTTTCCAACAAGCTAAACATTTCTCAGCTGTATTGTATTCAATTTTTTTTTTTAATTCAGGTAAAGGAGTCAGAAAGGGGGTATAGCTCAGTGGTAGAGCATTTGACTGCAGATCAAGAGGTCCCCGGTTCAAATCCGAGTGCCCCCTATTGCTTGACCTAATCTGTTATTTGGTGTTGTTATACTAGTTTCCAACAAGCTAAACATTTCTCAGCTGTGTTGTATTCAACTATGTTTAAATATATATTTTTTAAATTAAGCTTTTGAAAGGGGGTATAGCTCAGTGGTAGAGCATTTGACTGCAGATCAAGAGGTCCCCGGTTCAAATCCGAGTGCCCCCTCTGGCTTGACCTAATCTGTTATTTGGTGTTGTTATACTACTTTCCAACAAGCCAAACATTTCTCAGCAGTTTTTTATTTATTTTTTTTATTTATTTTTTTAGATATAGGTGTCAGAAAGGGGGTGAAGCTCAGTGATAGAGCATTTGACTGCAGATCAAGAGGTCTCTGGTTCAAATCCGAGTGCCCCCTATGGCTTGACCTAATCTGTTATTTGATGTTGTTATACTAGTTTCCAACAAAATAAACATTTCTCAGCTGTGTTGTATTCAATTTTTTTAATTCAGGTAAAGGAGTCAGAAAGGGGGTATAGCTCAGTGGTAGAGCATTTGACTGCAGATCAAGAGGTCCCCGGTTCAAATCCGAGTGCCCCCTATTGCTTGACCTAATCTGTTATTTGGTGTTGTTATACAAGTTTCCAACAAGCTAAACATTTCTCAGCTGTATTGTATTCAATTTTTTTTTAAATTCAGGTAAAGGAGTCAGAAAGGGGGTATAGCTCAGTGGTAGAGCATTTGACTGCAGATCCAGAGGTCTCTGGTTCAAATCCGAGTGCCCCCTATGGCTTGACCTAATCTGTTATTTGGTGTTGTTATACTACTTTCCAACAAGCCAAATATTTCTCAGCTGTGTTGTATTCATTTTTTTTTATTTTAGATAAAGTAGTCAGAAAGGGGGTATAGCTCAGTGGTAGAGCATTTGACTGCAGATCAAGAGGTCCCCGGTTCAAATCCGAGTGCCCCCTATTGCTTGACCTAATCTGTTATTTGGTGTTGTTATACTAGTTTCCAACAAGCTAAACATTTCTCAGCTGTGTTGTATTCAACTATGTTTAAATATATATTTTTTAAATTAAGCTTTTGAAAGGGGGTATAGCTCAGTGGTAGAGCATTTGACTGCAGATCAAGAGGTCCCCGGTTCAAATCCGAGTTTCCCCTATTGCTTGACCTAATCTGTTATTTGGTGTTGTTATACTAGTTTCCAACAAGCTAAACATTTCTCAGCTGTATTGTATTCATTTTTTTTTTAATTCAGGTAAAGGAGTCAGAAAGGGGGTATAGTTTAGTGGTAGAGCATTTGACTGCAGATCAAGAGGTCCCCTGTTCAAATCCGAGTACCCTCTTTGGTATGGCCAAATCTGTTCTTTCGTATGGTTATACAAGATTCCAACATGCCAAACATTTCTAATATGTGTTGTATTCAACTATGTTTAAATATATATTTTTTAAATCAAGTTTTTGAAAGGGGGTAGAGCTCAGTGGTAGAGCATTTGACTGCAGATCAAGAGGTCACCGGTTCAAATCCGAGTGCCCCCTATTGCTTGACCTAATCTTTTATTTGGTGTTGTTATACTAGTTTCCAATAAGCTAAACATTTCTCAGCTGTATTGTATTCAAATTTTTTTTTAATTCAGGTAAAGGTGTTAGAAAGGGGGTATAGCTCAGTGGTAGAGCATTTGACTGCAGATCAAGAGGTCCACGGTTCAAATCCGAGTGCCCCCTATTGCTTGACCTAATCTGTTATTTGGTGTTGTTATACTAGTTTCCAACAAGCTAAACATTTCTCAGCTGTATTGTATTCAATTTTTTTTAAATTCAGGTAAAGGAGTCAGAAAGGGGGTATAGCTCAGTGGTAGAGCATTTGACTGCAGATCAAGAGGTCCCCGGTTCAAATCCGAGTGCCCCCTATTGCTTGACCTAATCTGTTATTTGGTGTTGTTATACTAGTTTCCAACAAGCTAAACATTTCTCAGCTGTGTTGTATTCAACTATGTTTAAATATATATATTTTAAATTAAGCTTTTGAAAGGGGGTACAGCTCAGTGGTAGAGCATTTGACTGCAGATCAAGAGGTCCCCGGTTCAAATCCGAGTGCCCCCTATTGCTTGACCTAATCTGTTATTTGGTGTTGTTATACTAGTTTCCAACAAGCTAAACATTTCTCAGCTGTGTTGTATTCATTTTTTTTTTAATTCAGGTAAAGTAGTCAGAAAGGGGGTATAGCTCAGTGGTAGAGCATTTGACTGCAGATCAAGAGGTCCCCGGTTCAAATCCGAGTGCCCCCTATTGCTTGACCTAATCTGTTATTTGATGTTGTTATACTAGTTTCCAACAAGCTTAACATTTCTCAGCTGTGTTGTATTCAATTTTTTTTAATTCAGGTAAGGAGTCAGAAAGGGGGTATAGCTCAGTGGTAGAGCATTTGACTGCAGATCAAGAGGTCCCCGGTTCAAATCCGAGTGCCCCCTATTGCTTGACCTAATCTGTTATTTGGTGTTGTTATACTAGTTTCCAACAAGCTAAACATTTTTCAGCTGTATTGTATTCAATTTTTTTTTTAATTCAGGTAAAGGTGTTAGAAAAGGGGGTATAGCTCAGTGGTAGAGCATTTGACTGCAGATCAAGAGGTCCCCGGTTCAAATCCGAGTGCCCACTATTGCTTGACCTAATCTGTTATTTGATGTTGTTATACTAGTTTCCAACAAGCTAAACATTTCTCAGCTGTGTTGTATTCAACTATGTTTAAATATATATTTTTTAAATTAAGCTTTCGAAAGGGGGTATAGCTCAGTGGTAGAGCATTTGACTGCAGATCAAGAGGTCCCCGGTTCAAATCCGAGTGCCCCCTCTGGCTTGACCTAATCTGTTATTTGGTGTTGTTATACTACTTTCCAACAAGCCAAACATTTCTCAGCAGTTTTTTATTTATTTTTTTTATTTATTTTTTTAGATATAGGTGTCAGAAAGGGGGTGAAGCTCAGTGATAGAGCATTTGACTGAAGATCAAGAGGTCTCTGGTTCAAATCTGAGTGCCCCCCTATGGCTTGACCTAATCTGTTATTTGGTGTTGTTATACTACTTTCCAACAAGCCAAATATTTCTCAGCTGTGTTGTATTCATTTTTTTTATTTTAGATAAAGTAGTCAGAAAGGGGGTATAGCTCAGTGGTAGAGCATTTGACTGCAGATCAAGAGGTCCCCGGTTCAAATCCGAGTGCCCCCTATTGCTTGACCTAATCTGTTATTTGATGTTGTTATACTAGTTTCCAACAAAATAAACATTTCTCAGCTGTGTTGTATTCAATTTTTTTAATTCAGGTAAAGGAGTCAGAAAGGGGGTATAGTTTAGTGGCAGAGCATTTGACTGCAGATCAAGAGGTCCCCTGTTCAAATCCGAGTACCCTCTTTGGTATGGCCAAATCTGTTCTTTCGTATGGTTATACAAGATTCCAACAAGCCAAACATTTCTAATATGTGTTGTATTCAACTATGTTTAAATATATATTTTTTAAATCAAGTTTTTGAAAGGGGGTAGAGCTCAGTGGTAGAGCATTTGACTGCAGATCAAGAGGTCCCCGGTTCAAATCCGAGTGCCCCCTATTGCTTGACCTAATCTGTTATTTGGTGTTGTTATACTAGTTTCCAACAAGCTAAACATTTCTCAGCTGTGTTGTATTCAACTATGTTTAAATATATATTTTTTAAATTAAGCTTTTGAAAGGGGGTATAGCTCAGTGGTAGAGCATTTGACTGCAGATCAAGAGGTCCCCGGTTCAAATCCGAGTGCCCCCTCTGGCTTGACCTAATCTGTTATTTGGTGTTGTTATACTACTTTCCAACAAGCCAAACATTTCTCAGCAGTTTTTTATTTATTTTTTTTATTTATTTTTTTAGATATAGGTGTCAGAAAGGGGGTGAAGCTCAGTGATAGAGCATTTGACTGCAGATCAAGAGGTCTCTGGTTCAAATCCGAGTGCCCCCTATGGCTTGACCTAATCTGTTATTTGATGTTGTTATACTAGTTTCCAACGAAATAAACATTTCTCAGCTGTGTTGTATTCAATTTTTTTAATTCAGGTAAAGGAGTCAGAAAGGGGGTATAGCTCAGTGGTAGAGCATTTGACTGCAGATCAAGAGGTCCCCGGTTCAAATCCGAGTGCCCCCTATTGCTTGACCTAATCTGTTATTTGGTGTTGTTATACTAGTTTCCAACAAGCTAAACATTTCTCAGCTGTATTGTATTCAATTTTTTTTTAAATTCAGGTAAAGGAGTCAGAAAGGGGGTATAGCTCAGTGGTAGAGCATTTGACTGCAGATCAAGAGGTCCCCGGTTCAAATCCGAGTGTCCCCTATTGCTTGACCTAATCTGTTATTTGGTGTTGTTATACTAGTTTCCAACAAGCTAAACATTTCTCAGCTGTGTTGTATTCAACTATGTTTAAATATATATATTTTAAAGTAAGCTTTTGAAAGGGGGTATAGCTCAGTGGTAGAGCATTTGACTGCAGATCAAGAGGTCCCCGGTTCAAATCCGAGTGCCCCCTCTGGCTTGACCTAATCTTTTATTTGGTGTTGTTATACTACTTTCCAACAAGCCAAACATTTCTCAGCAGTTTTTTATTTATTTTTTTTATTTATTTTTTTAGATATAGGTGTCAGAAAGGGGGTGAAGCTCAGTGATAGAGCATTTGACTGCAGATCCAGAGGTCTCTGGTTCAAATCCGAGTGCCCCCTATGGCTTGACCTAATCTGTTATTTGGTGTTGTTATACTACCTTCCAACAAGCCAAATATTTCTCAGCTGTGTTGTATTCATTTTTTTTTATTTTAGATAAAGTAGTCAGAAAGGGGGTATAGCTCAGTGGTAGAGCATTTGACTGCAGATCAAGAGGTCCCCGGTTCAAATCCGAGTGCCCCCTATTGCTTGACCTAATCTGTTATTTGATGTTGTTATACTAGTTTCCAACAAGCTAAACATTTCTCAGCTGTGTTGTATTCAATTTTTTTTAATTCAGGTAAAGGAGTCAGAAAGGGGGTATAGCTCAGTGGTAGAGCATTTGACTGCAGATCAAGAGGTCCCCGGTTCAAATCCGAGTGCCACCTATTGCTTGACCTAATTTGTTATTTGATGTTGTTATACTAGTTTCCAACAAGCTAAACATTTCTCAGCTGTGTTGTATTCAATTTTTTTTAATTCAGGTAAAGGACTCAGAAAGGGGGTATAGCTCAGTGGTAGAGCATTTGACTGCAGATCAAGAGGTCCCCGGTTCAAATCCGAGTGCCCCCTATTGCTTGACCTAATCTGTTATTTGGTGTTGTTATACTAGTTTCCAACAAGCTAAACATTTCTCAGCTGTATTGTATTCAATTTTTTTTTTAATTCTGGTAAAGGAGTCAGAAAGGGGATATAGCTCAGTGGTAGGGAATTTGACTGCAGATCAAGAGGTCTCTGATTCAAATCCGAGTACCCTCTTTGGTATGACCAAATCTGTTCTTTTGTATGGTTATACTAGATTCCAACAAGCCAAACATTTCTAATATGTGTGGTATTCAACTATGTTTAAATATATATTTTTTAAATTAAGTTTTCGAAAGGGGGTATAGCTCAGTGGTAAAGCATTTGACTGCAGATCAAGAAGTCCCCGGTTCAAATCCGAATGTCCCCTATGACTTGACCTAATCTTTTATTTGGTGTTGTTATACTAGTTTCCAACAAGCTAAACATTTCTCAGCTGTATTGTATTCAATTTTTTTTAAATTCAGGTAAAGGAGTCAGAAAGGGGGTATAGCTCAGTGGTAGAGCATTTGACTGCAGATCAAGAGGTCCCCGGTTCAAATCCGAGTGCCCCCTATTGCTTGACCTAATCTGTTATTTGGTGTTGTT
This sequence comes from Gobio gobio, assembly GCF_949357685.1. Taxonomy (NCBI): domain Eukaryota; kingdom Metazoa; phylum Chordata; class Actinopteri; order Cypriniformes; family Gobionidae; genus Gobio; species Gobio gobio. The sequence continues at coordinate 12,036,050 of NC_137112.1, read as the reverse complement.
ATACTAGTTTCCAACAAGCTAAACATTTCTCAGCTGTGTTGTATTCAACTATGTTTAAATATATATATTTTAAATTAAGCTTTTGAAAGGGGGTACAGCTCAGTGGTAGAGCATTTGACTGCAGATCAAGAGGTCCCCGGTTCAAATCCGAGTGCCCCCTATTGCTTGACCTAATCTGTTATTTGGTTTTGTTATACTAGTTTCCAACAAGCTAAACATTTCTCAGCTGTGTTGTATTCAACTATGTTTAAATATATATTTTTTAAATTAAGCTTTTGAAAGGGGGTATAGCTCAGTGGTAGAGCATTTGACTGCAGATCAAGAGGTCCCCGGTTCAAATCCGAGTTTCCCCTATTGCTTGACCTAATCTGTTATTTGGTGTTGTTATACTAGTTTCCAACAAGCTAAACATTTCTCAGCTGTATTGTATTCATTTTTTTTTTAATTCAGGTAAAGGAGTCAGAAAGGGGGTATAGTTTAGTGGTAGAGCATTTGACTGCAGATCAAGAGGTCCCCTGTTCAAATCCGAGTACCCTCTTTGGTATGGCCAAATCTGTTCTTTCGTATGGTTATACAAGATTCCAACATGCCAAACATTTCTAATATGTGTTGTATTCAACTATGTTTAAATATATATTTTTTAAATCAAGTTTTTGAAAGGGGGTAGAGCTCAGTGGTAGAGCATTTGACTGCAGATCAAGAGGTCACCGGTTCAAATCCGAGTGCCCCCTATTGCTTGACCTAATCTTTTATTTGGTGTTGTTATACTAGTTTCCAATAAGCTAAACATTTCTCAGCTGTATTGTATTCAAATTTTTTTTTAATTCAGGTAAAGGTGTTAGAAAGGGGGTATAGCTCAGTGGTAGAGCATTTGACTGCAGATCAAGAGGTCCACGGTTCAAATCCGAGTGCCCCCTATTGCTTGACCTAATCTGTTATTTGGTGTTGTTATACTAGTTTCCAACAAGCTAAACATTTCTCAGCTGTATTGTATTCAATTTTTTTTAAATTCAGGTAAAGGAGTCAGAAAGGGGGTATAGCTCAGTGGTAGAGCATTTGACTGCAGATCAAGAGGTCCCCGGTTCAAATCCGAGTGCCCCCTATTGCTTGACCTAATCTGTTATTTGGTGTTGTTATACTAGTTTCCAACAAGCTAAACATTTCTCAGCTGTGTTGTATTCAACTATGTTTAAATATATATATTTTAAATTAAGCTTTTGAAAGGGGGTACAGCTCAGTGGTAGAGCATTTGACTGCAGATCAAGAGGTCCCCGGTTCAAATCCGAGTGCCCCCTATTGCTTGACCTAATCTGTTATTTGGTGTTGTTATACTAGTTTCCAACAAGCTAAACATTTCTCAGCTGTGTTGTATTCATTTTTTTTTTAATTCAGGTAAAGTAGTCAGAAAGGGGGTATAGCTCAGTGGTAGAGCATTTGACTGCAGATCAAGAGGTCCCCGGTTCAAATCCGAGTGCCCCCTATTGCTTGACCTAATCTGTTATTTGATGTTGTTATACTAGTTTCCAACAAGCTTAACATTTCTCAGCTGTGTTGTATTCAATTTTTTTTAATTCAGGTAAGGAGTCAGAAAGGGGGTATAGCTCAGTGGTAGAGCATTTGACTGCAGATCAAGAGGTCCCCGGTTCAAATCCGAGTGCCCCCTATTGCTTGACCTAATCTGTTATTTGGTGTTGTTATACTAGTTTCCAACAAGCTAAACATTTTTCAGCTGTATTGTATTCAATTTTTTTTTTAATTCAGGTAAAGGTGTTAGAAAAGGGGGTATAGCTCAGTGGTAGAGCATTTGACTGCAGATCAAGAGGTCCCCGGTTCAAATCCGAGTGCCCACTATTGCTTGACCTAATCTGTTATTTGATGTTGTTATACTAGTTTCCAACAAGCTAAACATTTCTCAGCTGTGTTGTATTCAACTATGTTTAAATATATATTTTTTAAATTAAGCTTTCGAAAGGGGGTATAGCTCAGTGGTAGAGCATTTGACTGCAGATCAAGAGGTCCCCGGTTCAAATCCGAGTGCCCCCTCTGGCTTGACCTAATCTGTTATTTGGTGTTGTTATACTACTTTCCAACAAGCCAAACATTTCTCAGCAGTTTTTTATTTATTTTTTTTATTTATTTTTTTAGATATAGGTGTCAGAAAGGGGGTGAAGCTCAGTGATAGAGCATTTGACTGAAGATCAAGAGGTCTCTGGTTCAAATCTGAGTGCCCCCCTATGGCTTGACCTAATCTGTTATTTGGTGTTGTTATACTACTTTCCAACAAGCCAAATATTTCTCAGCTGTGTTGTATTCATTTTTTTTATTTTAGATAAAGTAGTCAGAAAGGGGGTATAGCTCAGTGGTAGAGCATTTGACTGCAGATCAAGAGGTCCCCGGTTCAAATCCGAGTGCCCCCTATTGCTTGACCTAATCTGTTATTTGATGTTGTTATACTAGTTTCCAACAAAATAAACATTTCTCAGCTGTGTTGTATTCAATTTTTTTAATTCAGGTAAAGGAGTCAGAAAGGGGGTATAGTTTAGTGGCAGAGCATTTGACTGCAGATCAAGAGGTCCCCTGTTCAAATCCGAGTACCCTCTTTGGTATGGCCAAATCTGTTCTTTCGTATGGTTATACAAGATTCCAACAAGCCAAACATTTCTAATATGTGTTGTATTCAACTATGTTTAAATATATATTTTTTAAATCAAGTTTTTGAAAGGGGGTAGAGCTCAGTGGTAGAGCATTTGACTGCAGATCAAGAGGTCCCCGGTTCAAATCCGAGTGCCCCCTATTGCTTGACCTAATCTGTTATTTGGTGTTGTTATACTAGTTTCCAACAAGCTAAACATTTCTCAGCTGTGTTGTATTCAACTATGTTTAAATATATATTTTTTAAATTAAGCTTTTGAAAGGGGGTATAGCTCAGTGGTAGAGCATTTGACTGCAGATCAAGAGGTCCCCGGTTCAAATCCGAGTGCCCCCTCTGGCTTGACCTAATCTGTTATTTGGTGTTGTTATACTACTTTCCAACAAGCCAAACATTTCTCAGCAGTTTTTTATTTATTTTTTTTATTTATTTTTTTAGATATAGGTGTCAGAAAGGGGGTGAAGCTCAGTGATAGAGCATTTGACTGCAGATCAAGAGGTCTCTGGTTCAAATCCGAGTGCCCCCTATGGCTTGACCTAATCTGTTATTTGATGTTGTTATACTAGTTTCCAACGAAATAAACATTTCTCAGCTGTGTTGTATTCAATTTTTTTAATTCAGGTAAAGGAGTCAGAAAGGGGGTATAGCTCAGTGGTAGAGCATTTGACTGCAGATCAAGAGGTCCCCGGTTCAAATCCGAGTGCCCCCTATTGCTTGACCTAATCTGTTATTTGGTGTTGTTATACTAGTTTCCAACAAGCTAAACATTTCTCAGCTGTATTGTATTCAATTTTTTTTTAAATTCAGGTAAAGGAGTCAGAAAGGGGGTATAGCTCAGTGGTAGAGCATTTGACTGCAGATCAAGAGGTCCCCGGTTCAAATCCGAGTGTCCCCTATTGCTTGACCTAATCTGTTATTTGGTGTTGTTATACTAGTTTCCAACAAGCTAAACATTTCTCAGCTGTGTTGTATTCAACTATGTTTAAATATATATATTTTAAAGTAAGCTTTTGAAAGGGGGTATAGCTCAGTGGTAGAGCATTTGACTGCAGATCAAGAGGTCCCCGGTTCAAATCCGAGTGCCCCCTCTGGCTTGACCTAATCTTTTATTTGGTGTTGTTATACTACTTTCCAACAAGCCAAACATTTCTCAGCAGTTTTTTATTTATTTTTTTTATTTATTTTTTTAGATATAGGTGTCAGAAAGGGGGTGAAGCTCAGTGATAGAGCATTTGACTGCAGATCCAGAGGTCTCTGGTTCAAATCCGAGTGCCCCCTATGGCTTGACCTAATCTGTTATTTGGTGTTGTTATACTACCTTCCAACAAGCCAAATATTTCTCAGCTGTGTTGTATTCATTTTTTTTTATTTTAGATAAAGTAGTCAGAAAGGGGGTATAGCTCAGTGGTAGAGCATTTGACTGCAGATCAAGAGGTCCCCGGTTCAAATCCGAGTGCCCCCTATTGCTTGACCTAATCTGTTATTTGATGTTGTTATACTAGTTTCCAACAAGCTAAACATTTCTCAGCTGTGTTGTATTCAATTTTTTTTAATTCAGGTAAAGGAGTCAGAAAGGGGGTATAGCTCAGTGGTAGAGCATTTGACTGCAGATCAAGAGGTCCCCGGTTCAAATCCGAGTGCCACCTATTGCTTGACCTAATTTGTTATTTGATGTTGTTATACTAGTTTCCAACAAGCTAAACATTTCTCAGCTGTGTTGTATTCAATTTTTTTTAATTCAGGTAAAGGACTCAGAAAGGGGGTATAGCTCAGTGGTAGAGCATTTGACTGCAGATCAAGAGGTCCCCGGTTCAAATCCGAGTGCCCCCTATTGCTTGACCTAATCTGTTATTTGGTGTTGTTATACTAGTTTCCAACAAGCTAAACATTTCTCAGCTGTATTGTATTCAATTTTTTTTTTAATTCTGGTAAAGGAGTCAGAAAGGGGATATAGCTCAGTGGTAGGGAATTTGACTGCAGATCAAGAGGTCTCTGATTCAAATCCGAGTACCCTCTTTGGTATGACCAAATCTGTTCTTTTGTATGGTTATACTAGATTCCAACAAGCCAAACATTTCTAATATGTGTGGTATTCAACTATGTTTAAATATATATTTTTTAAATTAAGTTTTCGAAAGGGGGTATAGCTCAGTGGTAAAGCATTTGACTGCAGATCAAGAAGTCCCCGGTTCAAATCCGAATGTCCCCTATGACTTGACCTAATCTTTTATTTGGTGTTGTTATACTAGTTTCCAACAAGCTAAACATTTCTCAGCTGTATTGTATTCAATTTTTTTTAAATTCAGGTAAAGGAGTCAGAAAGGGGGTATAGCTCAGTGGTAGAGCATTTGACTGCAGATCAAGAGGTCCCCGGTTCAAATCCGAGTGCCCCCTATTGCTTGACCTAATCTGTTATTTGGTGTTGTTATACTAGTTTCCAACAAGCTAAACATTTCTCAGCTGTGTTGTATTCAACTATGTTTAAATATATATATTTTAAATTAAGCTTTTGAAAGGGGGTACAGCTCAGTGGTAGAGCATTTGACTGCAGATCAAGAGGTCCCCGGTTCAAATCCGAGTGCCCCCTATTGCTTGACCTAATCTGTTATTTGGTTTTGTTATACTAGTTTCCAACAAGCTAAACATTTCTCAGCTGTGTTGTATTCATTTTTTTTTTAATTCAGGTAAAGTAGTCAGAAAGGGGGTATAGCTCAGTGGTAGAGCATTTGACTGCAGATCAAGAGGTCCCCGGTTCAAATCCGAGTGCCCCCTATTGCTTGACCTAATCTGTTATTTGATGTTGTTATACTAGTTTCCAACAAGCTTAACATTTCTCAGCTGTGTTGTATTCAATTTTTTTTAATTCAGGTAAGGAGTCAGAAAGGGGGTATAGCTCAGTGGTAGAGCATTTGACTGCAGATCAAGAGGTCCCCGGTTCAAATCCGAGTGCCCCCTATTGCTTGACCTAATCTGTTATTTGGTGTTGTTATACTAGTTTCCAACAAGCTAAACATTTTTCAGCTGTATTGTATTCAATTTTTTTTTTAATTCAGGTAAAGGTGTTAGAAAAGGGGGTATAGCTCAGTGGTAGAGCATTTGACTGCAGATCAAGAGGTCCCCGGTTCAAATCCGAGTGCCCACTATTGCTTGACCTAATCTGTTATTTGATGTTGTTATACTAGTTTCCAACAAGCTAAACATTTCTCAGCTGTGTTGTATTCAACTATGTTTAAATATATATTTTTTAAATTAAGCTTTCGAAAGGGGGTATAGCTCAGTGGTAGAGCATTTGACTGCAGATCAAGAGGTCCCCGGTTCAAATCCGAGTGCCCCCTCTGGCTTGACCTAATCTGTTATTTGGTGTTGTTATACTACTTTCCAACAAGCCAAACATTTCTCAGCAGTTTTTTATTTATTTTTTTTATTTATTTTTTTAGATATAGGTGTCAGAAAGGGGGTGAAGCTCAGTGATAGAGCATTTGACTGCAGATCAAGAGGTCTCTGGTTCAAATCTGAGTGCCCCCTATGGCTTGACCTAATCTGTTATTTGGTGTTGTTATACTACTTTCCAACAAGCCAAATATTTCTCAGCTGTGTTGTATTCATTTTTTTTATTTTAGATAAAGTAGTCAGAAAGGGGGTATAGCTCAGTGGTAGAGCATTTGACTGCAGATCAAGAGGTCCCCGGTTCAAATCCGAGTGCCCCCTATTGCTTGACCTAATCTGTTATTTGATGTTGTTATACTAGTTTCCAACAAAATAAACATTTCTCAGCTGTGTTGTATTCAATTTTTTTAATTCAGGTAAAGGAGTCAGAAAGGGGGTATAGTTTAGTGGCAGAGCATTTGACTGCAGATCAAGAGGTCCCCTGTTCAAATCCGAGTACCCTCTTTGGTATGGCCAAATCTGTTCTTTCGTATGGTTATACAAGATTCCAACAAGCCAAACATTTCTAATATGTGTTGTATTCAACTATGTTTAAATATATATTTTTTAAATCAAGTTTTTGAAAGGGGGTAGAGCTCAGTGGTAGAGCATTTGACTGCAGATCAAGAGGTCCCCGGTTCAAATCCGAGTGCCCCCTATTGCTTGACCTAATCTGTTATTTGGTGTTGTTATACTAGTTTCCAACAAGCTAAACATTTCTCAGCTGTATTGTATTCAATTTTTTTTTTTAATTCAGGTAAAGGAGTCAGAAAGGGGGTATAGCTCAGTGGTCCCCGGTTCAAATCCGAGTGCCCCCTATTGCTTGACCTAATCTGTTATTTGGTGTTGTTATACTAGTTTCCAACAAGCTAAACATTTCTCAGCTGTGTTGTATTCAACTATGTTTAAATATATATTTTTTAAATTAAGCTTTTGAAAGGGGGTATAGCTCAGTGGTAGAGCATTTGACTGCAGATCAAGAGGTCCCCGGTTCAAATCCGAGTGCCCCCTCTGGCTTGACCTAATCTGTTATTTGGTGTTGTTATACTACTTTCCAACAAGCCAAACATTTCTCAGCAGTTTTTTATTTATTTTTTTTATTTATTTTTTTAGATATAGGTGTCAGAAAGGGGGTGAAGCTCAGTGATAGAGCATTTGACTGCAGATCAAGAGGTCTCTGGTTCAAATCCGAGTGCCCCCTATGGCTTGACCTAATCTGTTATTTGATGTTGTTATACTAGTTTCCAACAAAATAAACATTTCTCAGCTGTGTTGTATTCAATTTTTTTAATTCAGGTAAAGGAGTCAGAAAGGGGGTATAGCTCAGTGGTAGAGCATTTGACTGCAGATCAAGAGGTCCCCGGTTCAAATCCGAGTGCCCCCTATTGCTTGACCTAATCTGTTATTTGGTGTTGTTATACTAGTTTCCAACAAGCTAAACATTTCTCAGCTGTATTGTATTCAATTTTTTTTTAAATTCAGGTAAAGGAGTCAGAAAGGGGGTATAGCTCAGTGGTAGAGCATTTGACTGCAGATCCAGAGGTCTCTGGTTCAAATCCGAGTGCCCCCTATGGCTTGACCTAATCTGTTATTTGGTGTTGTTATACTACTTTCCAACAAGCCAAATATTTCTCAGCTGTGTTGTATTCATTTTTTTTTATTTTAGATAAAGTAGTCAGAAAGGGGGTATAGCTCAGTGGTAGAGCATTTGACTGCAGATCAAGAGGTCCCCGGTTCAAATCCGAGTGCCCCCTATTGCTTTACCTAATCTGTTATTTGGTGTTGTTATACTAGTTTCCAACAAGCTAAACATTTCTCAGCTGTGTTTTATTCAACTATGTTTAAATATATATTTTTTAAATCAAGCTTTTGAAAGGGGGTATAGCTCAGTGGTAGAGCATTTGACTGCAGATCAAGAGGTCCCCGGTTCAAATCCGAGTTTCCCCTATTGCTTGACCTAATCTGTTATTTGGTGTTGTTATACTAGTTTCCAACAAGCTAAACATTTCTCAGCTGTATTGTATTCATTTTTTTTTTAATTCAGGTAAAGGAGTCAGAAAGGGGGTATAGTTTAGTGGTAGAGCATTTGACTGCAGATCAAGAGGTCCCCTGTTCAAATCCGAGTACCCTCTTTGGTATGGCCAAATCTGTTCTTTCGTATGGTTATACAAGATTCCAACATGCCAAACATTTCTAATATGTGTTGTATTCAACTATGTTTAAATATATATTTTTTAAATCAAGTTTTTGAAAGGGGGTAGAGCTCAGTGGTAGAGCATTTGACTGCAGATCAAGAGGTCACCGGTTCAAATCCGAGTGCCCCCTATTGCTTGACCTAATCTTTTATTTGGTGTTGTTATACTAGTTTCCAACAAGCTAAACATTTCTCAGCTGTATTGTATTCAAATTTTTTTTTAATTCAGGTAAAGGTGTTAGAAAGGGGGTATAGCTCAGTGGTAGAGCATTTGACTGCAGATCAAGAGGTCCACGGTTCAAATCCGAGTGCCCCCTATTGCTTGACCTAATCTGTTATTTGGTGTTGTTATACTAGTTTCCAACAAGCTAAACATTTCTCAGCTGTATTGTATTCAATTTTTTTTAAATTCAGGTAAAGGAGTCAGAAAGGGGGTATAGCTCAGTGGTAGAGCATTTGACTGCAGATCAAGAGGTCCCCGGTTCAAATCCGAGTGCCCCCTATTGCTTGACCTAATCTGTTATTTGGTGTTGTTATACTAGTTTCCAACAAGCTAAACATTTCTCAGCTGTGTTGTATTCAACTATGTTTAAATATATATATTTTAAATTAAGCTTTTGAAAGGGGGTACAGCTCAGTGGTAGAGCATTTGACTGCAGATCAAGAGGTCCCCGGTTCAAATCCGAGTGCCCCCTATTGCTTGACCTAATCTGTTATTTGGTGTTGTTATACTAGTTTCCAACAAGCTAAACATTTCTCAGCTGTGTTGTATTCATTTTTTTTTTAATTCAGGTAAAGTAGTCAGAAAGGGGGTATAGCTCAGTGGTAGAGCATTTGACTGCAGATCAAGAGGTCCCCGGTTCAAATCCGAGTGCCCCCTATTGCTTGACCTAATCTGTTATTTGATGTTGTTATACTAGTTTCCAACAAGCTTAACATTTCTCAGCTGTGTTGTATTCAATTTTTTTTAATTCAGGTAAGGAGTCAGAAAGGGGGTATAGCTCAGTGGTAGAGCATTTGACTGCAGATCAAGAGGTCCCCGGTTCAAATCCGAGTGCCCCCTATTGCTTGACCTAATCTGTTATTTGGTGTTGTTATACTAGTTTCCAACAAGCTAAACATTTTTCAGCTGTATTGTATTCAATTTTTTTTTTAATTCAGGTAAAGGTGTTAGAAAAGGGGGTATAGCTCAGTGGTAGAGCATTTGACTGCAGATCAAGAGGTCCCCGGTTCAAATCCGAGTGCCCACTATTGCTTGACCTAATCTGTTATTTGATGTTGTTATACTAGTTTCCAACAAGCTAAACATTTCTCAGCTGTGTTGTATTCAACTATGTTTAAATATATATTTTTTAAATTAAGCTTTCGAAAGGGGGTATAGCTCAGTGGTAGAGCATTTGACTGCAGATCAAGAGGTCCCCGGTTCAAATCCGAGTGCCCCCTCTGGCTTGACCTAATCTGTTATTTGGTGTTGTTATACTACTTTCCAACAAGCCAAACATTTCTCAGCAGTTTTTTATTTATTTTTTTTATTTATTTTTTTAGATATAGGTGTCAGAAAGGGGGTGAAGCTCAGTGATAGAGCATTTGACTGAAGATCAAGAGGTCTCTGGTTCAAATCTGAGTGCCCCCCTATGGCTTGACCTAATCTGTTATTTGGTGTTGTTATACTACTTTCCAACAAGCCAAATATTTCTCAGCTGTGTTGTATTCATTTTTTTTATTTTAGATAAAGTAGTCAGAAAGGGGGTATAGCTCAGTGGTAGAGCATTTGACTGCAGATCAAGAGGTCCCCGGTTCAAATCCGAGTGCCCCCTATTGCTTGACCTAATCTGTTATTTGATGTTGTTATACTAGTTTCCAACAAAATAAACATTTCTCAGCTGTGTTGTATTCAATTTTTTTAATTCAGGTAAAGGAGTCAGAAAGGGGGTATAGTTTAGTGGCAGAGCATTTGACTGCAGATCAAGAGGTCCCCTGTTCAAATCCGAGTACCCTCTTTGGTATGGCCAAATCTGTTCTTTCGTATGGTTATACAAGATTCCAACAAGCCAAACATTTCTAATATGTGTTGTATTCAACTATGTTTAAATATATATTTTTTAAATCAAGTTTTTGAAAGGGGGTAGAGCTCAGTGGTAGAGCATTTGACTGCAGATCAAGAGGTCCCCGGTTCAAATCCGAGTGCCCCCTATTGCTTGACCTAATCTGTTATTTGGTGTTGTTATACTACTTTCCAACAAGCCAAACATTTCTCAGCAGTTTTTTATTTATTTATTTTATTTATTTTTTTAGATATAGGTGTCAGAAAGGGGGTGAAGCTCAGTGATAGAGCATTTGACTGCAGATCAAGAGGTCTCTGGTTCAAATCCGAGTGCCCCCTATGGCTTGACCTAATCTGTTATTTGGTGTTGTTATACTACTTTCCAACAAGCCAAATATTTCTCAGCTGTGTTGTATTCATTTTTTTTTATTTTAGATATAGGTGTCAGAAAGGGGGTGAAGCTCAGTGATAGAGCATTTGACTGCAGATCAAGAGGTCCCCGATTCAAATCTGAGTGCCCCCTATTGCTTGACCTAATCTGTTATTAAGTTGGCTTGGAAGAGCCAACTTACTGATATTGTACTTAAACTTATTATTATTAAGTTGGCTTGGAAGAGCCAACTTACTGAAATCCTAATAAACTTATTATTAAGTTGGCTTGGAAGAGCCAACTTACTGAAATCCTAATAAACTTATTATTATTATTATTATTTTTCTGACCGCTAACTTTACAACTCTAACTCCTCCTAGAGCTTTAACTCCACATACTCCAAACTCGGCTCAGACCTTCAAACTAGTCTAACTCGGTATGCTATATCTTTTCTAACTGATCCGACTCACGGTTTTCCTAAAAATGACGATTAAAACTCGGAAAAACTCCCATAGACTTAACATTGACGGAATGTTCAGATTTTCAAACTGTCCAACTGTCAAAAATTCAAATCTAAACACTGAAGCCCAGACTCACTCCAACTGACATTCTGTGAAATACATCTGAGCCATAGAGACTCATTAAACTCATCTGGGGTAAACTGGGGCAAATCATACTAGAGCGGGGTAAACTGGGGCAAATCATACTAGATCGGGGTAAACTGGGGCAAATCATACTAGAGCGGGGTAAACTGGGGCAAATCATACTAGATCGGGGTAAACTGGGGTAAATCATACTAGATCGGGGTAAACTGGGGTAAATCATACTAGATCGGGGTAAACTGGGGTAAATCATACTAGATCGGGGTAAACTGGGGTAAATCATACTAGATCGGGGTAAACTGGGGTAAATCATACTAGATCGGGGTAAACTGGGGCAAATCATACTAGATCGGGGTAAACTGGGGCAAATCATACTAGATCGGGGTAAACTGGGGTAAATCATACTAGAGCTGGGTAAACTGGGGCAAATCATACTAGATCGGGGTAAACTGGGGCAAATCATACTAGATCGGGGTAAACTGGGGCAAATCATACTAGATCGGGGTAAACTGGGGCAAATCATACTAGATCGGGGTAAACTGGGGCAAATCATACTAGAGCGGGGTAAACTGGGGTAAATCATACTAGATCGGGGTAAACTGGGGTAAATCATACTAGATCGGGGTAAACTGGGGCAAATCATACTAGATCGGGGTAAACTGGGGCAAATCATACTAGATCGGGGTAAACTGGGGCAAATCATACTAGATCGGGGTAAACTGGGGCAAATCATACTAGAGCTGGGTAAACTGGGGCAAATCATACTAGATCGGGGTAAACTGGGGCAAATCATACTAGAGCTGGGTAAACTGGGGCAAATCATACTAGATTGGGGTAAACTGGGGCAAATCATACTAGATCGGGGTAAACTGGGGCAAATCATACTAGAGCTGGGTAAACTGGGGCAAATCATACTAGATCGGGGTAAACTGGGGCAAATCATACTAGATCGGGGTAAACTGGGGCAAATCATACTAGAGCTGGGTAAACTGGGGCAAATCATACTAGATCGGGGTAAACTGGGGCAAATCATACTAGATCGGGGTAAACTGGGGTAAATAATACTAGATCGGGGTAAACTGGGGTAAATCATACTAGATCGGGGTAAACTGGGGTAAATCATACTAGATCGGGGTAAACTGGGGTAAATCATACTAGAGCTGGGTATACTGGGGCAAATCATACTAGATCGGGGTAAACTGGGGCAAATCATACTAGAGCTGGGTAAACTGGGGCAAATCATACTAGATCGGGGTAAACTGGGGCAAATCATACTAGATCGGGGTAAACTGGGGCAAATCATACTAGAGCTGGGTAAACTGGGGCAAATCATACTAGATCGGGGTAAACTGGGGCAAATCATATTAGAGTGGGGTAAACCGGGGTAAATCATACTAGAGTGGGGTAAAACGGGGTAAATCATACTAGAGCGGGGTAAACTGGGGTAAATCATACTAGAGCGGGGTAAACTGGGGTAAATCATACTAGAGCTGGGTAAACTAGGGTAAATCATATTAGAGTGGGGTAAACTGGGGTAAATCATACTAGCACGGGGTAAACTGGGGCAAATCATTCTAGAGCGGGGTAAACTGGGGCAAATCATACTAGCACGGGGTAAACTGGGGCAAATCATTCTAGAGCGGGGTAAACTGGGGCAAATCATACTAGAGCTGGGTAAACTGGGGCAATTCATACTAGAGCGGGGTAAACTGGGGCAAATCATACTAGAGCTGGGTAAACTGGGGCAAATCATACTAGAGCGGGGTAAACTGGGGTAAATCATGGTAAACTGGGGTAAATCATACTAGCAGGGGGGAAACTGGGGTAAATCATGGTAAACTGGGATAAATCATACTAGCACGGGGTAAACTGGGGCAAATCATACTAGAGCGGGGTAAACTGGGGTAAATCATACTAGAGCGGGGTAAACTGGGGCAAATCATACTAGAGCGGGGTAAACTGGGGTAAATCATACTAGGACGGGGTAAACTGGGGTAAATCATACTAGGACGGGGTAAACTGGGGCAAATCATACTAGATCTATCTATCTAAACTACTAAAACTCAAACTATTTCAAACTTTAAACTTTTCAAACTATTTCAAACTATTTATTTCAAACTTTTCAAACTATTTCAAACTTTCTGGTCTAGCTTTTCCAAGCCAACTTAAAGTTTGTCTCGACGAACTTTTTTATCTAGTTATTATTATTATTTTTCTGACCGCTAACTTTACAACTCTAACTCCTCCTAGAGCTTTAACTCCACATACTCCAAACTCGGCTCAGACCTTCAAACTAGTCTAACTCGGTATGCTATATCTTTTCTAACTGATCCGACTCACGGTTTTCCTAAAAATGACGATTAAAACTCGGAAAAACTCCCATAGACTTAACATTGACGGAATGTTCAGATTTTCAAACTGTCCAACTGTCAAAAATTCAAATCTAAACACTGAAGCCCAGACTCACTCCAACTGACATTCTGTGAAATACATCTAAACCATAGAGACTCATTAAACTCATCTGGGGTAAACTGGGGCAAATCATACTAGAGCGGGGTAAACTGGGGCAAATCATACTAGATCGGGGTAAACTGGGGTAAATCATACTAGATCGGGGTAAACTGGGGTAAATCATACTAGATCGGGGTAAACTGGGGTAAATCATACTAGATCGGGGTAAACTGGGGTAAATCATACTAGATCGGGGTAAACTGGGGCAAATCATACTAGATCGGGGTAAACTGGGGCAAATCATACTAGATCGGGGTAAACTGGGGTAAATCATACTAGATCGGGGTAAACTGGGGTAAATCATACTAGATCGGGGTAAACTGGGGCAAATCATACTAGATCGGGGTAAACTGGGGTAAATCATACTAGATCGGGGTAAACTGGGGTAAATCATACTAGATCGGGGTAAACTGGGGTAAATCATACTAGATCGGGGTAAACTGGGGTAAATCATACTAGATCGGGGTAAACTGGGGCAAATCATACTAGATCGGGGTAAACTGGGGTAAATCATACTAGAGCTGGGTAAACTGGGGCAAATCATACTAGATCGGGGTAAACTGGGGCAAATCATACTAGATCGGGGTAAACTGGGGTAAATCATACTAGATCGGGGTAAACTGGGGCAAATCATACTAGATCGGGGTAAACTGGGGCAAATCATACTAGATCGGGGTAAACTGGGGCAAATCATACTAGATCGGGGTAAACTGGGGTAAATCATACTAGATCGGGGTAAACTGGGGCAAATCATACTAGAGCGGGGTAAACTGGGGCAAATCATACTAGAGCGGGGTAAACTGGGGTAAATCATACTAGATCGGGGTAAACTGGGGCAAATCATACTAGATTGGGGTAAACTGGGGCAAATCATACTAGATCGGGGTAAACTGGGGCAAATCATACTAGATCGGGGTAAACTGGGGCAAATCATACTAGAGCGGGGTAAACTGGGGCAAATCATACTAGAGCGGGGTAAACTGGGGCAAATCATACTAGAGCGGGGTAAACTGGGGCAAATCATACTAGATCGGGGTAAACTGGGGCAAATCATTCTAGAGCGGGGTAAACTGGGGCAAATCATACTAGATCGGGGTAAACTGGGGTAAATCATACTAGATCGGGGTAAACTGGGGTAAATCATACTAGAGCGGGGTAAACTGGGGTAAATCATACTAGATCGGGGTAAACTGGGGCAAATCATACTAGATCGGGGTAAACTGGGGTAAATCATACTAGAGCGGGGTAAACTGGGGTAAATCATACTAGAGCTGGGTAAACTGGGGCAAATCATACTAGAACGGGGTAAACTGGGGCAAATCATTCTAGAGCGGGGTAAACTGGGGCAAATCATTCTAGAGCGGGGTAAACTGGGGCAAATCATACTAGAACGGGGTAAACTGGGGCAAATCATTCTAGAGCAGGGTAAACTGGGGCAAATCATACTAGAGCGGGGTAAACTGGGGCAAATCATTCTAGAGCAGGGTAAACTGGGGCAAATCATACTAGAGCGGGGTAAACTGGGGCAAATCATTCTAGAGCGGGGTAAACTGGGGCAAATCATTCTAGAGCGGGGTAAACTGGGGCAAATCATACTAGAACGGGGTAAACTGGGGCAAATCATGCTAGAGCGGGGTAAACTGGGGCAAATCATACTAGAACGGGGTAAACTGGGGTAAATCATACTAGCGCGGGGTAAACTGGGGCAAATCATACTAGAACGGGGTAAACTGGGGTAAATCATACTAGCGCGGGGTAAACTGGGGCAAATCATACTAGAACGGGGTAAACTGGGGCAAATCATTCTAGAGCGGGGTAAACTGGGGCAAATCATACTAGAACGGGGTAAACTGGGGTAAATCATACTAGCGCGGGGTAAACTGGGGCAAATCATACTAGAACGGGGTAAACTGGGGTAAATCATACTAGCGCGGGGTAAACTGGGGCAAATCATACTAGAACGGGGTAAACTGGGGCAAATCATTCTAGAGCGGGGTAAACTGGGGCAAATCATTCTAGAGCGGGGTAAACTGGGGCAAATCATACTAGAACGGGGTAAACTGGGGCAAATCATTCTAGAGTGGGGTAAACTGGGGCAAATCATACTAGAACGGGGTAAACTGGGGCAAATCATACTAGAACGGGGTAAACTGGGGCAAATCATACTAGAGCGGGGTAAACTGGGGCAAATCATACTAGAGCTGGGTAAACTGGGGCAAATCATTCTAGAGCGGGGTAAACTGGGGCAAATCATACTAGAACGGGGTAAACTGGGGCAAATCATTCTAGAGCGGGGTAAACTGGGGCAAATCATACTAGAGCTGGGTAAACTGGGGCAAATCATACTAGAGCGGGGTAAACTGGGGCAAATCATTCTAGAGCGGGGTAAACTGGGGTAAATCATACTAGCACGGGGTAAACTGGGGTAAATCATGGTAAACTGGGGTAAATCATACTAGAGCGGGGTAAACTGGGGCAAATCATACTAGAGCGGGGTAAACTGGGGCAAATCATACTAGAGCGGGGTAAACTGGGGCAAATCATATTAGAGCGGGGTAAACTGGGGTAAATCATACTAGGACGGGGTAAACTGGGGCAAATCATACTAGAACGGGGTAAATCATACTAGATCTATCTATCTAAACTACTAAAACTCAAACTATTTCAAACTTTAAACTTTTCAAACTATTTCAAACTTTTCAAACTATTTCAAACTTTCTGGTCTAGCTTTTCCAAGCCAACTTAAAGTTTGTCTCGACGAACTTTTTTATCTAGTTATTATTAGTGGTGCTTGCGAAGCAAGGCATCACTATTACTATCTTGCCCCAGAACGCTTTTTAGTGATGCCTTGCGCAGCAAGGCATCACCATCACTCTCAAACATACTTATTAGTGTGCCTTGCGAAGCAATACTAATTAATATTCGTGGAGCTTGTTTAGCAAGGCGTATATATACTATGTAACCCAGGATCGGTTTATTAGTGGTGCTTGCGTAGCAAGGCATCACTATTACTATCTAGCCCGAAAACGGTTTTAGTGATGCCTTGCGAAGCCATCACTCTCAAACCATCACTCTCAAACATACATATTAGTGTTGCTTGTGAAGCAATGCATCAATATTGTTATTCTCCATATTTTTATTATTAATGGTGCTTGCGTAGCAAGCCATAAATATTTTTAGATCGGTTTATTATTAGTGGTGCTTGCGTAGCAAGGCATCACTATTACTATCTAGCCCCAGAACGAGTTTTAGTGATGCCTTGCGCAGCAAGGCATCACCATCACTCTCAAACATACTTATTAGTGATGCTTGCCAAGCAAGGCATCAATATTGTTATTCTCCATAATAAAAATTATTATTGGGGCTTGCGTAGCAAGCCATAAATATTTAATATCTCACCCCAGAACGGTTTATTTTTTTTATTCTTCTTCTTCTTCTGGCCACTTTTTCGGCGCGCTTCTCCTCCCACAAATTTTGTCACAGACCCATGAATGATGCGTCAAATCGACCGGCCTATACGGGAATGGTGTGCTATATCTTTTCTAAGGGATCGGGGGTGCGCTGTTCGCCCCAGGGGCGAAAAAGTAACCGAAAAGTCAATGGGATTTAACATTGCGGACACTTTGACCCCTCATAACTCTGAGAGAGGATTTCGGAGAAACTCGTGTGTCACCACATTTGAAGAGGCTGACAGGCCCTGTAAGATGACACATCTCAATGGGGTATAAGTTGTACCCCTGGGGTGCTAGAGCTCCCCAAATTTCCTCAAATTTCCCCATTGACTTATAATGGGGAGGGACGTCCCATAAAACTCATGTGTTTCTCTTACTATGGGAAATTGCATAGGGATTTTGTATTGACCATAGCTCTGGCTCACAGTGTCTCAGAGACAAGAGGGTGGGCTCAATTTACTCAGCCAACCAATCACTATCTCAGGATGATTGTCAACCTATGAAGCCACGCCCTAGCAACCATTTAGAGCTCCCTAGCAACTGATCCCATAGACTTCCATTGAAAGAGATCAAAGGGATATCTTTTGATAGAAGTCTCATAGAAACACGAGGGTGGGTTTGTTTGACTCGGGGCATCAACAGCCAATCACAAATCACCTTCAACACTTCCTAGCCACGCCCTAGCAACCATTATCAAGCAGCCTAGCAACCGTTAACCAAGACCGATATCTCTGCCTCAGAACATCATAGAGGCATGGGGGTTGGTTTATATAATTCATACTGACAAGCAGCCTTTAGAGTAATGTCATTGGATGCTGCCAAGCCACTCCATAGCAACCAAAAAGAGTACCCTAGCAACCGTTTACCAAGACCTATATCTCTGCCTCAAAACATCATAGAGACATGGGGGGTGGTTTATATCATTCATACAGACAAGCAGTATCATCATTGGATGCTGCCAAGCCCCCCTAGCAACCAAACAGAGTACCCTAGCAACCGTATACCAAGACCTATATCTCTGCTTCAGAACATCATAGAGGCATGGGGGTTGGTTTATATCATTCATACAGACAAGCAGTATCATCATTGGATGCTGCCAAGCCCCCTTAGCAACCAAACATAGTACCCTAGCAACCATATACCAAGACCTATATCTCTGCTTCAGAACATCATAGAGACATGGGGGTTGGTTTATATCATTCATACAGACAAGCAGTATCATCATTGGATGCTGCCAAGCCCCCTTAGTAACCAAACAGAGTACCCTAGCAACCATATACCAAGACCTATATCTCTGCCTCAGAACATCATAGAGACATGGGGGTTGGTTTATATCATTCATACAGACAAGCAGTATCATCATTGGATGCTGCCAAGCCCCCCTAGCAACCAAACAGAGTACCCTAGCAACCGTATACCAAGACCTATATCTCTGCTTCGGAACATCGTAGAGACATGGGGTTTGGTTTATATCATTCATACAAACAAGCAGTATCATCATTGGATGCTGCCAAGCCCCCCTAGCAACCAAAAAGAGTACCCTAGCAACCGTATACCAAGACCTATATCTCTGCTTCAGAACATCATAGAGGCATGGGGGTTGGTTTATATCATTCATACAGACAAGCAGTATCATCATTGGATGCTGCCAAATCCCTCCATAGCAACCAAAGAGAGTACCCTAGCAACCGTTTACCAAGACCTATATCTCTGCCTCAGAACATCCTAGAGACATGGGGGTTGGTTTATATCATTCATACAGACAAGCAGTATCATCATTGGATGCTGCCAAGCCCCTCCATAGCAACCAAACAGAGTACCCTAGCAACCGTTTACAAGGACCTATATCTCTGCATCAGAACATCGTAGAGGCATGGGGGTTGGGTCTTTTGACTCAGACTGGCAAATAGTCTTTAAATGTCACCCCATAAATTGTATAGCCACTCCATAGCAACCTTATAGAGTACCCTAGCAACCGTACAAACACATGAATAGGACATATCTCAGCTCCACAACATCGTATAGACTTGGGGGTGGCCTCTTTTGTTTCGGGTGAGAATCCAGTACACACAACATAGCATCCGAGAGGATTTTTTTGCCACGGCAAGCACCACTCACATTTTCTTCAGGAAATGTACATTCTAGTTCTTCTTATTATTCTTTATTCTGGACGCTTTTTCGGCGCGCTTCTCCTCCCACAAATTTTGCCACAGACCCATGAATGAGGCGTCAAATCGACCGGCCTATACGGGAATGGTGTGCTATATCTTTTCTAAGGGATCGGGGGTGCGATGTTCGCCCCAGGGGCGAAAAAGTAACCGAAAAGTCAATGGGATTTAACATTGCGGAGACTTTGACCCATCATAGCTCCGAGCGAGGATTTCGGAGAAACTCGTGGGTCACCACATTTGAAGAGGCTGACAGGCCCTGTAAGATGACACATCGCAATGGGGTATAAGTTGGACCCCTGGGGCGCTAGAGCTCCCCAAATTTCCTCAAATTTCCCCATTGACTTATAATGGGGAGGGACGTCCCATTAAACGCATGTGTTTCTCTTACAATGGGAAATTGCATAGGGATTTTGTATTGACCATAGCTCTGGCACACAGAGACTCAGAGACAAGGGGGTGGGCTCAATTTACTCAGACAGCCAATCACTATCTCAGGATCATTGTGAACCTATGAAGCCACGCCCTAGCAACCATTTACAGCTCCCTAGCAACTGATCCCATAGACTTCCATTGAAAGAGATCAAAGGGATATCTTTGGATAGAAGTGTCATAGAAACATGAGGGTGGGTTTGTTTGACTCGGGGAATCAACAGCCAATCACAAATCACCTTCAACTCTTCCTAGCCACGCCCTAGCAACCATTATCAAGCAGCCCCATTATCATGAACCATTATCAAGCCCCCCTAGCAACCAAACAGAGTACCCTAGCAACCGTATACCAAGACCTATATCTCTGCTTCGGAACATCGTAGAGACATGGGGGTTGGTTTATATCATTCATACAGACAAGCAGTATCATCATTGGATGCTGCCAAGCCCCCCTAGCAACCAAACAGAGTACCCTAGCAACCGTATACCAAGACCTATATCTCTGCTTCAGAACACCATAGAGGCCTGGGGGTTGGTTTATATCATTCATACAGACAAGCAGTATCATCATTGGATGCTGCCAAGCCCCCTTAGCAACCAAACAGAGTACCCTAGCAACCATATACCAAGATCTATATCTCTGCTTCAGAACATCATAGAGACATGGGGGTTGGTTTATATCATTCATACAGACAAGCAGTATCATCATTGGATGCTGCCAAGCCCCCTTAGCAACCAAACAGAGTACCCTAGCAACCATATACCAAGACCTATATCTCTGCCTCAGAACATCATAGAGACATGGGGGTTGGTTTATATCATTCATTATGACAAGCAGTATCATCATTGGATGCTGCCAAGCCCCCCTAGCAACCAAACAGAGTACCCTAGCAACCGTATACCAAGACCTATATCTCTGCTTCGGAACATCGTAGAGACATGGGGGTTGGTTTATATCATTCATACAGACAAGCAGTATCATCATTGGATGCTGCCAAGCCCCCTTAGCAACCAAAAAGAGTACCCTAGCAACCATATACCAAGACCTATATCTCTGCCTCAGAACATCATAGAGACATGGGGGTTGGTTTATATCATTCATACTGACAAGCAGTATCATCATTGAATGTTGCCAAAACAATCCATAGCAACCAACCACAGTTCCCTAGCAACCGTTTACCAAGACCTATATCTCTGCATCAGAACATCATAGAGACATGGGGGTTGGTTTATATCATTCATACTGACAAGCAGTGTCATCATTGGATGCTGCCAAGCCACTCCATAGCAACCAAACAGAGTACCCTAGCAACCGTTTACCAAGACCTATATCTCTGTCCCAGAACAACCTACAGACATGTTGCTTGGCTTTTTTTGCATCCCAGTAGCATCCGAGAGGATTTTTTTGCCACTGCAAGCACCACTCACATTTTCTTCAGGAAATGTACATTCTAGTTAGTGGTGCTTGCGTAGCAAGGCATCACTATTACTATCTTGCCCCAGAACGGTTTTAGTGATGCCTTGCGCAGCAAGGCATCACCATCACTCTCAAACATACTTATTAGTGGGCCTTGCGAAGCAAGGCATCAATATTGTTATTCTCCATACTTATTAATATTCGTGGAGCTTGTTTAGCAAGGCGTATATATACTATGTAACCCAGGATCGGTTTATTATTATTCTTTTTCCACACAACATTTTGACGCGCTACTCCTCCCGCACCGTTTGTCACACACCCATGAATGAGGCGTCAAAACGTGCGGCTTAATCGGGAATGGTGTGCTATATCTTTTCTAAGGGATCGGGGGTACGATGTTCGCCCCAGGGGCGAAAAAGTAGCGAAAAAAATCACATAGACTTAACATTGGGAAAAATTTTAACGAGTCATAACTCTGAGAGAGGATTTCGTAGAAACTCGTGGGTCACCACATTTGAAGAGGCTGACAGGCCCTATAAGATGACACATCGCAATGGGGTGTGAGTTCTACCCCTGGGGCGCTAGAGCTCCCCAAATTTCCTCAAATTTCTCCATTGACTTATAATGGGGAGGGACGTCCCATTAAACTCATGCGTTTCTCTTTCTATGGGAAATTGCATAGGGATTTTGCATTGACCATAGCTCTGGCTCACAGTGTCTCAGAGACAAGGGGGTGGGCTCAATTTACTCTGACAGCCAATCACTATCTCAGGATCACTGTGACCCTATCAAGCCACGCCCTAGCAACCATTTAGAGCTCCCTAGCAACTGATCCCATAGACTTCCATTTAAAAACATCAAAGGGATATCTTTGGATAGAAGTGTCATAGAAACACAAGGGTGGGTTTGTTTAACTCGGGGCATCAACAGCCAATCACAAATCACCTTCAACACTTCCTAGCCACGCCCTAGCAACCATTATCAAGCAGCCTAGCAACCGTGTACCAAGACCTATATCTCTGCCTCAGAACATCACAGAGGCATGGGGGTTGGTTTATATCATTCATACTGACAAGCAGCCTTTGGAGTATCATCATTGGATGCTGCCAAGCCACTCCATAGCAACCAAACAGAGTACCCTAGCAACCGTATAACAAGACCTATATCTCTGCATCAGAACATCGTAGAGACATGGGGGTTGGTTTATATCATTCATACTGACAAGCAGTATCATCATTGAATGTTGCCAAAACATTCCATAGCAACCAACCAGAGTTCCCTAGCAACCGTTTACCAAGACCTATATCTCTGCATCAGAACATCGTAGAGACATGGGGGTTGGTTTATATCATTCATACTGACAAGCAGTATCATCATTGGATGCTGCCAAGCCCCTCCATAGCAACCAAACAGAGTACCCTAGCAACCGTTTACCAAGACCTATATCTCTGCATCAGAACATCATAGAGACATGGGGGTTGGGTTTTTTGGCTCATGCTAGCAAACTGGACTTTCAACATGCTAGACATGCTAGCAGTGAATAGCTACATGCTAATAATGACTAGCTAACAGCTAAATCAGGCTGAGAAAATGATAACAACTCTATAAAAACTCCATAGTAACCATTTGTGACAATTGACAACTGCCTAACAACAACATAGCAACCACCCAAAATACCTTAGCAATGCCTAGCAACCGCCAAGAACACCTTAGCAACCGCCTAGCAACGCCCTAGCAACCACCCAGAATACCTTAGCAACCGCCTAGCAACCGCCCAGAACATCTTAGCAACCGCCTAGCAACGCCCTAGCAACCACCCAGAATACCTTAGCAACCGCCTAGCAACACCATAGCAACCACCCAGAATACCTTAGCAACCACCTAGCAACACCCTAGCAACCACTCCGAATACCTTAGCAACCGCCTAGCAACGCCCTAGCAACCACCCAGAACACCCTAGCAACCGCCTAGCAACCACCCAGAATACCTTAGCAACCGCCTAGCAACGCCCTAGCAACCACCCAGAATACCTTAGCAACCGCCTAGCAACTACCCAGAACACCTTAGCAACCGCCTAGCAACGTCCTAGCAACCACCCAGAACACCCTAGCAACCGCCTAGCAACCACCCAGAACACCTTAGCAACCGCCTAGCAACATCCTAGCAACCACCCAGAACACCCTAGCAACCGCCTAGCAACCACCCAGAATACCTTAGCAACCACCTAGCAACACCCTAGCAACCACTCCGAATACCTTAGCAACCGCCTAGCAACGCCCTAGCAACCACCCAGAACACCCTAGCAACCGCCTAGCAACCACCCAGAATAACATAGCAACCGCCTAGCAACGCCCTAGCAACCACCCAGAACACCCTAGCAACCGCCTAGCAACCACCCAGAATAACATAGCAACCGCCTAGCAACGCCCTAGCAACCACCCAGAACACCATAGCAACCGCCTAGCAACCACCCAGAATACCTTAGCAACCGCCTAGCAACACCCTAGCAACCACCCAGAACACCTTAGCAACCGCCTAGAAACGTCCTAGCAACCACCCAGAACACCTTAGCAACCGCCTAGCAACACCCTAGCAACCACCCAGAATACCTTAGCAACCGTTTACCAAGACCTATATCTCTACCTCAGAACATCATAGAGACATGGGGATTGGTTTATATCATTCATACTGACAAGCAGTATCATCATTGGATGCTGCCAAGCCACTCCATAGCAACCAAACAGAGTACCCTAGCAACCATATAACAAGACCTATATCTCTGCATCACAACATCGTAAAGACATGGTGGTTGGTTTATATCATTCATACTGACAAGCAGCCTTTGGAGTATTGTCATTGGATGCTGCCAAGCCACTCCATAGCAACCAAACAGAGTACCTTAGCAACCGTTTACCAAGACCTATATCTCTGCCTCAGAACATCATACAGACATGGGGGTTGGTTTATATCATTCATACTGACAAGCAGTATCATCATTGGATGCTGCCATGCCACTCCATAGCAACCAAAAAGAGTACCTTAGCAACCGTTTACCAAGACCTATATCTCTGCCTCAGAACATCATACAGATATGGGGGTAGGTTTATATCATTCATTATGACAAGCAGTATCATCATTGGATGCTGCCATGCCACTCCATAGCAACCAAACAGAGTACCCTAGCAACCGTTTACCAAGACCTATATCTCAGCCCCAGAACATCCTACAGACATGTTGCTTGGCTTTTTTGCATTATCCGGGTGGCGAATTTTGCCACGGCAAGCACCACTCACATTTTCTTCAGGAAATGTACATTCTAGTTAGTGGTGCTTGCGTAGCAAGGCATCACTATTACTATCTTGCCCCAGAACGGTTTTAGTGATGCCTTGCGCAGCAAGGCATCACCATCACTCTCAAACATACTTATTAGTGGGCCTTGCGAAGCAAGGCATCAATATTGTTATTCTCCATACTTATTAATATTCGTGGAGCTTGTTTAGCAAGGCGTATATATACTATGTAACCCAGGAATGGCTTATTATTAGTGGTGCTTGCGAAGCAAGGCATCACTATTACTATCTTGCCTCAGAACGCTTTTTAGTGATGCCTTGCGCAGCAAGGCATCACCATCACTCTCAAACATACTTATTAGTGGGCCTTGCGAAGCAAGGCATCAATATTGTTATTCTCCATACTCATTAATATTCGTGGAGCTTGTTTAGCAAGGCGTATATATACTATGTAACCCAGGAACGGTTTATTATTATTATTTTTCCACACAACATTTTGACGCGCTACTCCTCCCGCACCGTTTGTCACACACCCATGAATGAGGCGTCAAAACGTGCGGCTTAATCGGGAATGGTGTGCTATATCTTTTCTAAGGGGTCGGGGGTGCGGTGTTCGCCCCAGGGGCGAAAAAGTAGCGAAAAAAATCCCATAGACTTAACATTGCAAAAAATTTTAACGAGTCATAACTCTGAGCGAGGATTTTGTAGAAACTCGTGTGTCACCTCATTTGAAGAGGCTGACAGGCCCTTTAAGATGACACATCGCAAAGGGGTGTGAGTTCTACCCCTGGGGTGCAGGAGCTGCCTAAATTTGCCCCATTGACTTATAATGGGGAGGGACGTCCCATAAAACTCATGCGTTTCTCTTACAATGGGAAATTGCATAGGGATTTTGTATTGACCATAGCTCTGGCTCACAGTGTCTCAGAGACAAGGGGGTGGGCTCAATTTACTCAGACAGCCAATCACTATCTCAGGATCATTGTGAACCTATGAAGCCACGCCCTAGCAACCATTTAGAGCTCCCTAGCAACTGATCCCATAGACTTCCATTGAAAGAGATCAAAGGGATATCTTTGGATAGAAGTGTCATAGAAACATGAGGGTGGGTTTGTTTGACTCGGGGCATCAAGAGCCAATCACAAATCACCTTCAACTCTTCCTAGCCACGCCCTAGCAACCATTATCAAGCAGCCTAGCAACCGTTAATCACGACCTATATCTCTGCCTCAGAACATCATAGAGGCATGGGGGTTGGTTTATATCATTCATACTGACAAGCAGCCTTTGGAGTATTGTCATTGGATGCTGCCAAGCCACTCCATAGCAACCAAGCAGAGTACCTTAGCAACCGTTTACCAAGACCTATATCTCTGCCTCAGAACATCATACAGACATGGGGGTTGGTTTATATCATTCATACTGACAAGCAGTATCATCATTGGATGCTGCCATGCCACTCCATAGCAACCAAAAAGAGTACCCTAGCAACCGTTTACCAAGACTTATATCTCAGCCTCAGAACAACATAGAGACATGGGGGTAGGTTTATATCATTCATTATGACAAGCAGTATCATCATTGGATGCTGCCATGCCACTCCATAGCAACCAAACAGTGTACCCTAGCAACCGTTTACCAAGACCTATATCTCAGCCCCATAACATCCTACAGACATGTTGCTTGGCTTTTTTGCATTATCCGGGTGGAGAATTTTGCCACGGCAAGCACCACTCACATTTTCTTCAGGAAATGTACATTCTAGTTAGTGGTGCTTGCGTAGCAAGGCATCACTATTACTATCTAGCCCCAGAACGAGTTTTAGTGATGCCTTGCGCAGCAAGGCATCACCATCATTCTCAAACATACTTATTAGTGGTGCTTGCCACGCAAGGCATCAATATTGTTATTATCCATACTTAAAATTATTATTGGGGCTTGCGTAGCAAGCCATAAATATTTAATATCTCACCAGGATCGGTTTATTAGTGGTGCTTGCGTAGCAAGGCATCACTATTACTATCTAGCCCCAGAACGAGTTTTAGTGATGCCTTGCGCAGCAAGGCATCACCATCACTCTCAAACATACCTATTAGTGTTGCTTGTGAAGCAATGCATCAATATTGTTATTCTCCATACTTATTAATATTAGTGGGGCTTGCGTAGCAAGCCCTAAATATTAATATCTCACCCCATATCGGTTTATTTTTATTATTCTTATTCCGGACAACATTTTGTCCCGCTACTCCTCCCACATTTTTCGTCACAGACCCATGAATGAGGTGTCAAAACGTGCGGCCTATTCGGGAATGGTGTGCTATATCTTTTCTAAGGGGTCGGGGGTGCGGTGTTCGCCCCAGGGGCGAAAAAGTAGCGAAAAAAATCCCATAGACTTAACATTGGGAAAAATGTAAAAAACATTTAACAAGTCATAACTCTAAGCGAGGATTTCGTAGAAACTTGTGTGTCACCACATTTGAAGAGGCTGACAGGCCCTTTAAGATGACACATCGCAATGGGGTGTGAGTTGTACCCCTGGGGTGCAGGAGCTGCCTAAATTTGCCCCATTGACTTACTATGGGGAGGGACGTCCCATAAAACTCATGTGTTTCTCTTACTATGGGAAATTGCATAGGGATTTTGAATTGACCATAGCTCTGGCTCACAGTGTCTCAGAGACAAGGGGGTGGGCTCAATTTACTCAGACAGCCAATCACTATCTCAGGATGATTGTCAACCTATGAAGCCACGCCCTAGCAACCATTTAGAGCTCCCTAGCAACTGATCCCATAGACTACCATTGAAAGAGATCAAAGGGATATCTTTGGATAGAAGTGACATAGAAACACGAGGGTGGGTTTGTTTGACTCTGGGCATCAACAGCCAATCATAAATCACCGTCAACACTTCCTAGCCACGCCCTAGCAACCATTATCAAGCAGCCTAGCAACCGTTTTACAAGACCTATATCTCTGCCTCAGAACATCATAGAAGCATGGGGGTTGGTTTATATCATTCATACTGACAAGCAGCCTTTGGAGTATCATCATTGGATGCTGCCAAGCCACTCCATAGCAACCAAACAGAGTACCCTAGCAACCGTATAACAAGACCTATATCTCTGCATCAGAACATCGTAGAGACATGGGGGTTGGTTTATATCATTCATACTGACAAGCAGTATCATAATTGAATGTTGCCAAAACATTCCATAGCAACCAACCAGAGTTCCCTAGCAACCGTTTACCAAGACCTATATCTCTGCATCAGAACATCGTACAGACATGGGGGTTGGTTTATATCATTCATACTGACAAGCAGTATCATCATTGGATGCTGCCAAGCCCCCTTAGCAACCAAACAGAGTACCCTAGCAACCATATACCAAGACCTATATCTCTGCTTCAGAACATCATAGAGACATGGGGGCTGGTTTATATCATTCATACAGACAAGCAGTATCATCATTGGATGCTGCCAAGCCCCCTTAGCAACCAAACAGAGTACCCTAGCAACCATATACCAAGACCTATATCTCTATCTCAGAACATCATAGAGACATGGGGGTTGGTTTATATCATTCATACAGACAAGCAGTATCATCATTGGATGCTGCCAAGCCCCCCTAGCAACCAAAAAGAGTACCCTAGCAACCGTGTACCAAGACCTATATCTCTGCTTCGGAACATCGTAGAGACATGGGGGTTGGTTTATATCATTCATACAGACAAGCAGTATCATCATTCGATGCTGCCAAGCCCCCCTAGCAACCAAACAGAGTACCCTAGCAACCGTATACCAAGACCTATATCTCTGCTTCAGAACATCATAGAGGCATGGGGGTTGGTTTATATCATTCATACAGACAAGCAGTATCATCATTGGATGCTGCCAAACCCCTCCATAGCAACCAAACAGAGTACCCTAGCAACCGTTTACCAAGACCTATATCTCTGCCTCAGAACATCCTAGAGACATGGGGGTTGGTTTATATCATTCATACAGACAAGCAGTATCATCATTGGATGCTGCCAAGCCCCTCCATAGCAACCAAACAGAGTACCCTAGCAACCGTTTACAAGGACCTATATCTCTGCATCAGAACATCGTAGAGGCATGGGGGTTGGGTCTTTTGACTCAGTCTGGCAAATAGTCTTTAAATGTCACCCCATAAATTGTATAGCCACTCCATAGCAACCATATAGAGTACCCTAGCAACCGTACAAACACATGAATAGGACATATCTCAGCTCCACAACATCGTACAGACTTGGGGGTGGCCTCTTTGGTTTCGGGTGAGAATCCAGTACACACAACATAGCATCCGAGAGGATTTTTTTGCCACGGCAAGCACCACTCACATTTTCTTCAGGAAATGTACATTCTAGTTAGTGGTGCTTGCGTAGCAAGGCATCACTATTACTATCTAGCCCCAGAACGAGTTTTAGTGATGCCTTGCGCAGCAAGGCATCACCATCACTCTCAAACATACCTATTAGTGTTGCTTGTGAAGCAATGCATCAATATTGTTATTCTCCATACTTATTAATATTAGTGGGGCTTGCGTAGCAAGCCCTAAATATTAATATCTCACCCCATATCGGTTTATTTTTATTATTCTTATTCCGGACAACATTTTGTCCCGCTACTCCTCCCACATTTTTCGTCACAGACCCATGAATGAGGTGTCAAAACGTGCGGCCTATTCGGGAATGGTGTGCTATATCTTTTCTAAGGGGTCGGGGGTGCGGTGTTCGCCCCAGGGGCGAAAAAGTAGCGAAAAAAATCCCATAGACTTAACATTGGGAAAAATGTAAAAAACATTTAACAAGTCATAACTCTAAGCGAGGATTTCGTAGAAACTTGTGTGTCACCACATTTGAAGAGGCTGACAGGCCCTTTAAGATGACACATCGCAATGGGGTGTGAGTTGTACCCCTGGGGTGCAGGAGCTGCCTAAATTTGCCCCATTGACTTACTATGGGGAGGGACGTCCCATAAAACTCATGTGTTTCTCTTACTATGGGAAATTGCATAGGGATTTTGAATTGACCATAGCTCTGGCTCACAGTGTCTCAGAGACAAGGGGGTGGGCTCAATTTACTCAGACAGCCAATCACTATCTCAGGATGATTGTCAACCTATGAAGCCACGCCCTAGCAACCATTTAGAGCTCCCTAGCAACTGATCCCATAGACTACCATTGAAAGAGATCAAAGGGATATCTTTGGATAGAAGTGACATAGAAACACGAGGGTGGGTTTGTTTGACTCTGGGCATCAACAGCCAATCATAAATCACCGTCAACACTTCCTAGCCACGCCCTAGCAACCATTATCAAGCAGCCTAGCAACCGTTTTACAAGACCTATATCTCTGCCTCAGAACATCATAGAAGCATGGGGGTTGGTTTATATCATTCATACTGACAAGCAGCCTTTGGAGTATCATCATTGGATGCTGCCAAGCCACTCCATAGCAACCAAACAGAGTACCCTAGCAACCGTATAACAAGACCTATATCTCTGCATCAGAACATCGTAGAGACATGGGGGTTGGTTTATATCATTCATACTGACAAGCAGTATCATAATTGAATGTTGCCAAAACATTCCATAGCAACCAACCAGAGTTCCCTAGCAACCGTTTACCAAGACCTATATCTCTGCATCAGAACATCGTACAGACATGGGGGTTGGTTTATATCATTCATACTGACAAGCAGTATCATCATTGGATGCTGCCAAGCCCCCTTAGCAACCAAACAGAGTACCCTAGCAACCATATACCAAGACCTATATCTCTGCTTCAGAACATCATAGAGACATGGGGGCTGGTTTATATCATTCATACAGACAAGCAGTATCATCATTGGATGCTGCCAAGCCCCCTTAGCAACCAAACAGAGTACCCTAGCAACCATATACCAAGACCTATATCTCTATCTCAGAACATCATAGAGACATGGGGGTTGGTTTATATCATTCATACAGACAAGCAGTATCATCATTGGATGCTGCCAAGCCCCCCTAGCAACCAAAAAGAGTACCCTAGCAACCGTGTACCAAGACCTATATCTCTGCTTCGGAACATCGTAGAGACATGGGGGTTGGTTTATATCATTCATACAGACAAGCAGTATCATCATTCGATGCTGCCAAGCCCCCCTAGCAACCAAACAGAGTACCCTAGCAACCGTATACCAAGACCTATATCTCTGCTTCAGAACATCATAGAGGCATGGGGGTTGGTTTATATCATTCATACAGACAAGCAGTATCATCATTGGATGCTGCCAAACCCCTCCATAGCAACCAAACAGAGTACCCTAGCAACCGTTTACCAAGACCTATATCTCTGCCTCAGAACATCCTAGAGACATGGGGGTTGGTTTATATCATTCATACAGACAAGCAGTATCATCATTGGATGCTGCCAAGCCCCTCCATAGCAACCAAACAGAGTACCCTAGCAACCGTTTACAAGGACCTATATCTCTGCATCAGAACATCGTAGAGGCATGGGGGTTGGGTCTTTTGACTCAGTCTGGCAAATAGTCTTTAAATGTCACCCCATAAATTGTATAGCCACTCCATAGCAACCATATAGAGTACCCTAGCAACCGTACAAACACATGAATAGGACATATCTCAGCTCCACAACATCGTACAGACTTGGGGGTGGCCTCTTTGGTTTCGGGTGAGAATCCAGTACACACAACATAGCATCCGAGAGGATTTTTTTGCCACGGCAAGCACCACTCACATTTTCTTCAGGAAATGTACATTCTAGTTTTTATTATTCTTATTCCGGACAACATTTTGTCCCGCTACTCCTCCCACATTTTTCGTCACAGACCCATGAATGAGGTGTCAAAACGTGCGGCCTATTCGGGAATGGTGTGCTATATCTTTTCTAAGGGGTCGGGGGTGCGGTGTTCGCCCCAGGGGCGAAAAAGTAGCGAAAAAAATCCCATAGACTTAACATTGGGAAAAATGTAAAAAAAAATTAACAAGTCATAACTCTAAGCGAGGATTTCGTAGAAACTCGTGGGTCACCACATTTGAAGAGGCTGACAGGCCCTGTAAGATGACACATCGCAAAGGGGTGTGAGTTGTACCCCTGGGGTGCAGGAGCTGCCTAAATTTGCCCCATTGACTTACTATGGGGAGGGACGTCCCATAAAACGCATGCGTTTCTCTTACTATGGGAAATTGCATAGGGATTTTGTATTGACCATAGCTCTGGCTCACAGTGTCTCAGAGACAAGGGGGTGGGCTCAATTTACTCAGACAGCCAATCACTACCTCAGGATGATTGTCAACATATGAAGCCACGCCCTAGCAACCATTTACAGCTCCCTAGCAACTGATCCCATAGACTTCCATTGAAAGAGATCAAAGGGATATCTTTGGATAGAAGTGTCATAGAAACACGAGGGTGGGTTTGTTTGACTCGGGGCATCAACAGCCAATCACAAATCACCTTCAATACTTCCTAGCCACGCCCTAGCAACCATTATCAAGCAGCCTAGCAACCGTTAATCACGACCTATATCTCTGCCTCAGAACATCATAGAGGCATGGGGGTTGGTTTATATCATTCATACTGACAAGCAGCCTTTGGAGTATTGTCATTGGATG
Organism: Gobio gobio; assembly: GCF_949357685.1. NCBI lineage: Eukaryota > Metazoa > Chordata > Actinopteri > Cypriniformes > Gobionidae > Gobio > Gobio gobio. The sequence continues at coordinate 12,003,852 of NC_137112.1, read as the reverse complement.
CTGCCAAGCCACTCCATAGCAACCAAACAGAGTACCTTAGCAACCGTTTACCAAGACATATATCTCTGCCTCAGAACATCATACAGACATTGGGGTTGGTTTATATCATTCATACTGACAAGCATTATCATCATTGGATGCTGCCATGCCACTCCATAGCAACCAAAAAGAGTACCCTAGCAACCGTTTACCAAGACTTATATCTCAGCCTCAGAACATCATACAGACATGGGGGTAGGTTTATATCATTCATACAGACAAGCAGTATCATCATTGGATGCTGCCAAGCCCCCCTAGCAACCAAACAGAGTACCCTAGCAACCGTATACCAAGACCTATATCTCTGCTTCAGAACATCATAGAGGCATGGGGGTTGGTTAATATCATTCATACAGACAAGCAGTATCATCATTGGATGCTGCCAAGTCCCCTTAGCAACCAAACAGAGTACCCTAGCAACCATATACCAAGACCTATATCTCTGCTTCAGAACATCATAGAGACATGGGGGTTGGTTTATATCATTCATACAGACAAGCAGTATCATCATTGGATGCTGCCAAGCCCCCTTAGCAACCAAACAGTACCCTAGCAACCATATACCAAGACCTATATCTCTGCCTCAGAACATCATAGAGACATGGGGGTTGGTTTATATCATTCATACAGACAAGCAGTATCATCATTGGATGCTGCCAAGCCCCCCTAGCAACCAAACAGAGTACCCTAGCAACCGTATACCAAGACCTATATCTCTGCTTCAGAACATCATAGAGACATGGGGGTTGGTTTATATCATTCATACAGACAAGCAGTATCATCATTGGATGCTGCCAAGCCCCCCTAGCAACCAAACAGAGTACCCTAGCAACCGTATACCAAGACCTAAATCTCTGCTTCAGAACATCATAGAGGCATGGGGGTTGGTTTATATCATTCATACAGACAAACAGTATCATCATTGGATGCTGCCAAACCCCTCCATAGCAACCAAACAGAGTACCCTAGCAACCGTTTACCAAGACCTATATCTCTGCCTCAGAACATCCTAGAGACATGGGGGTTGGTTTATATCATTCATACAGACAAGCAGTATCATCATTGGATGCTGCCAAGCCCCTCCATAGCAACCAAACAGAGTACCCTAGCAACCGTTTACAAGGACCTATATCTCTGCATCAGAACATCGTAGAGGCATGGGGGTTGGGTCTTTTGACTCAGACTGGCAAATAGTCTTTAAATGTCACCCCATAAATTGTATAGCCACTCCATAGCAACCATATAGAGTACCCTAGCAACCGTACAAACACATGAATAGGACATATCTCAGCTCCACAACATCGTACAGACTTGGGGGTGGCCTCTTTTGTTTCGGGTGAGAATCCAGTACACACAACATAGCATCCGAGAGGATTTTTTTGCCACGGCAAGCACCACTCACATTTTCTTCAGGAAATGTACATTCTAGTGTTGTGATTACTATTCACCTTTACGTAAATTCGGCGCGCTACTGCTCCGGCACCGTTTGTCGTAGACCCATGAATGAGGTGTCAAATCGTGCGACTTATTGAGGAGAGGTGTGCTATATCTGTTCTAAGCGATCGGGTGTATGATGTTAGTTTTCGGCGGGAAAAAAATCGTCCCAATCAAGTCCCCATTGACTTAACATGGAGAAGAGGTTTATGTGATCATATCTCCGCATCAGAACATCACAGAGACTTGGGGCTGGTCTCATTTGAATCGGCCTATCAAGCAGCTAATAACTAGTGACATTCAAACTTCATAGCCACGCCCTAGCAACCAGCTACAGCACCCTAGCAACCATATATCAACATTAACAAGCCATATCTCAGCCCCAGAACATCGTACAGACATGAGGGTGGTCTCTTTTGACTCAGACTGGCCAATATTCGTTAAATATCAAACCATAAACTGTATAGCCACACCCTAGTAACCATTTACAGTACCCTAGTAACCGTACAAACACATGAATAAGCCATATCTCAGCCCCAGAACATCCTACAGACATGTTGCTTGCCTTTTTTTCATTATCCGGGTGGCGAATTTTGCCACGGCAAGCACCACTCACATTTTCTTCAGGAAATGTACATTCTAGTTATAATTATTCTTTTTCCACACAACATTTTGTCCCGCTACTCCTCCCACAGTTTTTGTCACAGACCCATGAATGAGGTGTCAAAACGTGCGGCCTAATCGGGAATGGTGTGCTATATCTTTTCTAAGGGGTCGGGGGTGCGGTGTTCGCCCCAGGGGCGAAAAAGTAGCGAAAAAAATCCCATAGACTTAACATTGGGAAAAATGTAAAAAAAAATTAACAAGTCATAACTCTAAGCGAGGATTTCGTAGAAACTCGTGGGTCACCACATTTGAAGAGGCTGACAGGCCCTGTAAGATGACACATCGCAAAGGGGTGTGAGTTGTACCCCTGGGGTGCAGGAGCTGCCTAAATTTGCCCCATTGACTTACTATGGGGAGGGACGTCCCATAAAACGCATGCGTTTCTCCTACTATGGGAAATTGCATAGGGATTTTGTATTGACCATAGCTCTGGCTCACAGTGTCTCAGAGACAAGGGGGTGGGCTCAATTTACTCAGCCAACCAATCACTATCTCAGGATCACTGTTAACCCATCAAGCCACGCCCTAGCAACCATTTAGAGCTCCCTAGCAACTGATCCCATAGACTTCCATTGAAAAACATCAAAGGGATATCTTTGGATAGAAGTGTCATAGAAACATGAGGGTGGGTTTGTTTGACTCGGGGCATCAACAGCCAATCACAAATCACCTTCAACACTTCCTAGCCACGCCCTAGCAACCATTATCAAGCAGCCTAGCAACCATTTACCAAGACCTATATCTCTGCCTCAGAACATTATAGAGGCATGGGGGTTGGTTTATATCATTCAAACTGACAAGCAGCCTTTGGAGTATCATCATTGGATGCTGCCAAGCCACGCCATAGCAACCAAACAGAGTACCCTAGCAACCGTTTACCAAGATCTATATCTCTGCATCAGAACATCATACAGACATGGGGGTTGGTTTATATCATTCATACTGACAAGCTGTATCCATTGGATGCTGCCAAGCCACTCCATAGCAACCATACAGAGTACCCTAGCAACCGTATAACAAGACCTATATCTCTGCATCAGAACATCGTAAAGACATGGGGGTTGGTTCATATCATTCTTACTGACAAGCAGTATCATCATTTAATGTTGCCAAAACACTCCATAGCAACCAAACAGAGTTCCCTAGCAACCGTTTACCAAGACCTATATCTCTGCATCAGAACATCATAGAGACATGGGGGTTGGTTTACATCATTCATACTGACAAGCAGTATCATCATTGGATGCTGCCAAGCCCCTCCATAGCAACCAAACAGAGTACCCTAGCAACCGTTTACCAAGACCTATATCTCTGCCTCAGAACATCATAGAGACATGGGGGTTGGTTTATATCATTCATACAGACAGGCAGTATCATCATTGGATGCTGCCAAGCCCCCCTAGCAACCAAACAGAGTACCCTAGCAACCGTATACCAAGACCTATATCTCTGCTTCAGAACATCATAGAGGCATGGGGGTTGGTTTATATCATTCATACAGACAAGCAGTATCATCATTGGATGCTGCCAAGCCCCCTTAGCAACCAAACAGAGTACCCTAGCAACCGTATACCAAGACCTATATCTCTGCTTCAGAACATCATAGAGGCATGGGGGTTGGTTTATATCATTCATACAGACAAGCAGTATCATCATTGGATGCTGCCAAGCCCCCTTAGCAACCAAACAGAGTACCCTAGCAACCATATACCAAGACCTATATATCTCCTTCAGAACATCATAGAGACATGGGGGTTGGTTTATATCATTCATACAGACAAGCAGTATCATCATTGGATGCTGCCAAGCCCCCTTAGCAACCAAACAGAGTACCCTAGCAACCATATACCAAGACCTATATCTCTGCCTCAGAACATCATAGAGACATGGGGGTTGGTTTATATCATTCATACAGACAAGCAGTATCATCATTGGATGCTGCCAAGCCCCCCTAGCAACCAAACAGAGTACCCTAGCAACCGTATACCAAGACCTATATCTCTGCTTCGGAACATCGTAGAGACATGGGGGTTGGTTTATATCATTCATACAAACAAGCAGTATCATCATTGGATGCTGCCAAGCCACTCCATAGCAACCAAACAGAGTACCCTAGCAACTGTTTACCAAGACCTATATCTCTGCATCAGAACATCATAGACACATGGGGGTTGGTTTATATCATTCATACAGACAAGCAGTATCATCATTGGATGCTGCCAAGCCCCCCTAGCAACCAAACAGAGTACCCTAGCAACCGTATACCAAGACCTATATCTCTGCTTCAGAACATCATAGAGGCATGGGGGTTGGTTTATATCATTCATACAGACAAACAGTATCATCATTGGATGCTGCCAAACCCCTCCATAGCAACCAAACAGAGTACCCTAGCAACCGTTTACCAAGACCTATATCTCTGCCTCAGAACATCCTAGAGACATGGGGGTTGGTTTATATCATTCATATAGACAAGCAGTATCATCATTGGATGCTGCCAAGCCCCTCCATAGCAACCAAACAGAGTACCCTAGCAACCGTTTACAAGGACCTATATCTCTGCATCAGAACATCGTAGAGGCATGGGGGTTGGGTCTTTTGACTCAGACTGGCAAATAGTCTTTAAATGTCACCCCATAAATTGTATAGCCACTCCATAGCAACCATATAGAGTACCCTAGCAACCGTACAAACACATGAATAGGACATATCTCAGCTCCACAACATCGTATAGACTTGGGGGTGGCCTCTTTTGTTTCGGGTGAGAATCCAGTACACACAACATAGCATCCGAGAGGATTTTTTTGCCACGGCAAGCACCACTCACATTTTCTTCAGGAAATGTACATTCTAGTTAGTGGTGCTTGCGTAGCAAGGCATCACTATTACTATCTTGCCCCAGAACGGTTTTAGTGATGCCTTGCGAAGCAAGGCATCACCATCACTCTCAAACATACATATTAGTGGGCCTTGCGAAGCAAGGCATCAATATTGTCATTCTCCATACTTATTAATATTCGTGGAGCTTGTTTAGCAAGGCGTATATATACTATGTAACCCAGGAACGGTTTATTATTATAATAATACTTATTATTCTTCTGGACGCTTTTTCGGCGCGCTTCTCCTCCCACAAATTTTGTCACAGACCCATGAATGAGGCGTCAAATCGACCGCCTTATACGGGAATGGTGTGCTATATCTTTTCTAAGGGATCGGGGGTGCGATGTTCGCCCCAGGGGCGAAAAAGTAGCCGAAAAGTCAATGGGATTTAACATTGCGGAAACTTTGACCCCTCATAGCTCCGAGTGAGGATTTCGGAGAAACTCGTGTGTCACCACATTTGAAGAGGCTGACAGGCCCTGTAAGATGACACATCTCAATGGGGTATAAGTTGTACCCCTGGGGCGCTAGAGCTCCCCAAATTTCCTCAAATTTCCCCATTGACTTATAATGGGGAGGGACGTCCCATTAAACGCATGTGTTTCTCTTACAATGGGAAATTGCATAGGGATTTTGTATTGACCACAGCTCTGGCTCACAGTGTCTCAGAGACAAGGGGGTGGGCTCAATTTACTCAGACAGCCAATCACTATCTCAGGATGATTGTCAACCTATAAAGCCACGCCCTAGCAACCATTTAGAGCTCCCTAGCAACTGATCCCATAGACTTCCATTGAAAGAGATCAAAGGGATATCTTTTGATAGAAGTGTCATAGAAACAAGAGGGTGGGTTTGTTTGACTCGGGGCATCAACAGCCAATCACAAGTCACCTTCAATACTTCCTAGCCATGCCCTAGCAACCATTATCAAGCAGCCTAGCAACCGTTTAGCAAGACCTATATCTCTGCATCAGAACAACATAGAGACATGGGGGTTGTTTTATATCATTAATATTCACAAGCAGCCTTTGGAGTATGATCATTGGCAAATGCCACGCCACTCCATAGCAACCAAACAGAGTACCCTAGCAACCGTTTACCAAGACCTATATCTCTGCATCAGATCATCATAGACACATGGGGGTTGGTTTATATCATTCATTCTGACAAGCAGTATCATCATTGGCAGCTGCCAAGCCACTCCATAGCAACCAAACAGAGTACCCTAGCAACCGTTTACCAAGACCTATATCTCTGCATCAGAACATCATAGAGACATGGGGGTTGGGTCTTTTGGCTCATGCTAGCAAACTGGACTTTCAACATGCTACACATGCTAGCACTGAATAGCTACATGCTAATAATGATTAGCTAACAGCTAAATCAGGCTGAGAACATGCTAACAACTCTATAAAAACTCTATAGTAACCATTTGTAACAATTGACAACTGCCTAACAACAACATAGCAACCACCCAAAATACCTTAGCAATGCCTAGCAACCGCCCAGAACACCTTAGCAACCGCCTAGCAACGCCCTAGCAACCACCCAAAATACCTTAGCAACCACCTAGCAACCACCCAGAATACCTTAGCAACCGCCTAGCAACACCCTAGCAACCACCCAGAATACCTTAGCAACTGCCTAGCAACCGCCCAGAACACCTTAGCAACCGCCTAGCAACGCCCTAGCAACCACCCAGAATACCTTAGCAACCGCCTAGCAACACCATAGCAACCACCCAGAATACCTTAGCAACCACCTAGCAACACCCTAGCAACCACTCCGAATACCTTAGCAACTGCCTAGCAACGCCCTAGCAACCACCCAGAACACCCTAGCAACCACCCAGAATACCTTAGCAACCGCCTAGCAACGCCCTAGCAACCACCCAGAATACCTTAGCAACCGCCTAGCAACGCCCTAGCAACCACCCAGAACACCTTAGCAACCGCCTAGCAACGCCCTAGCAACCACCCAGAATACCTTAGCAACCGCCTAGCAACACCATAGCAACCACCCAGAATACCTTAGCAACCGCCTAGCACCCGCCCAGAACACCTTAGCAACCGCCTAGCAACGCCCTAGCAACCACCCAGAATACCTTAGCAACCGCCTAGCAACACCATAGCAACCACCCAGAATACCTTAGCAACCACCTAGCAACACCCTAGCAACCACTCCGAATACCTTAGCAACCGCCTAGCAACGCCCTAGCAACCACACAGAATACCTTAGCAACCGCCTAGCAACGCCCTAGCAACCACCCAGAATACCTTAGCAACCGCCTAGCAACGCACTAGCAACCACCCAGAACACCTTAGCAACCGCCTAGCAACCGCCCAGAACACCTTAGCAACCGCCTAGCAACGCCCTAGCAACCACCCAGAATACCTTAGCAACCGCCTAGCAACACCATAGCAACCACCCAGAATACCTTAGCAACCACCTAGCAACACCCTAGCAACCACTCCGAATACCTTAGCAACCGCCTAGCGACGCCCTAGCAACCACCCAAAACACCCTAGCAACCGCCTAGCAACCACCCAGAATACCTTAGCAACCGCCTAGCAATGCCCTTGCAACCACCCAGAATACCTTAGCAACCGCCTAGCAACCGCCCAGAACACCTTAACAACCGCCTAGCAACGCCCTAGCAACCCAGAACACCTTAGCAACCGTTTACCAAGACCTATATCTCTGCCTCAGAACATCATAGAGACATGGGGGTTGGTTTATATCAGTCATACTGACAAGCAGTATCATCATTGGATGCTGCCAAGCCACTCCATAGCAACCAAAAAGACTATCCTAGCAACCGTATAACAAGACCTATAGCTCTGCATCAGAACATCGTAAAGACATGGGGGTTGGTTTATATCATTCATACTGACAAGCAGTATCATCATTGAATGTTGCCATGCTACTCCATAGCAACCAAAAAGAGTACCCTAGCAACCGTTTACCAAGACCTATATCTCTGCATCACAATATCATACAGACATGGGGGTTGGTTTATATCATTCATTCTGACAAGCAGTATCATCATTGAATGTTGCCAAGCCACTCCATAGCAACCAAACAGAGTACCCTAGCAACCGTTTACAAAGACCTATATCTCAGCCCCAGAACAACCTACAGACATGTTGCTTGGCTTTTTTGCATTATCCGGGTGGCGAATTTTGCCACGGCAAGCACCACTCACATTTTCTTCAGGAAATGTACATTCTAGTGTTGTGATTACTATTCACCTTGACGAAACTTTGGCGTGCTACTCCTCCGGCACTGTTTGTCGTAGACCCATGAATGAGGTGTCAAATCGTGCGGCTTATTGAGGAGAGGTGTGCTATATCTCTTCTAAGCGATCGGGTGTATGATGTTAGTTTTCGGCGGGAAAAAAATCATCCCAATCAAGTCTCCATTGACTTAACATGAAGAAGAGGTTTATGTGATCATATCTCCGCCTCAGAACATCACAGACACTTGGGGCTGGTCTCATTTGAATCGGCCTATCAAGCAGCTAATAACTAGTGACATTCAAACTTCATAGCCACGCCCTAGCAACCAGCTACAGCGCCCTAGCAACAATATATCAACATTTACAAGCCATGTCTCAGCCCCAGAACATCGTACAGACATGAGGGTGGTCTCTTTTGACTCAGACTGGCCAATATTCTTTAAATATCAAACCATAAACTGTATAGCCACACCCTAGTAACCATTTACAGTACCCTAGCAACCGCACAAACACATGAATAAGCCATATCTCAGCCCCAGAACATCCTACATACATGTTGCTTGGCTTTTTAGCATCCCAGTAGCATCCGGGTGGATTTTTTGCATTATCCGGGTGGCGAATTTTGCCACGGCAAGCACCACTCACATTTTCTTCAGGAAATGTACATTCTAGTTATTCTTATTCTTTATTCTGGACACTTTTTCGGCGCGCTTCTCCTCCCACATTTTTTGTCACAGACCCATGAATGAGGCGTCAAATCGACCGGCCTATACGGGAATGGTGTGCTATATCTTTTCTAAGAGGTCGGGGGTACGATGTTCGCCCCAGGGGCGAAAAAGTAGCCGAAAAATCCCATTGACTTAACATTGCGACGAATTTTGACCCCTCGTAGCTCCGAGCGAGGATTTCGTAGAAACTCGTGACTTACCACATTTGAAGAGGCTGACAGGCCCAGTAAGATGACACACCGCAATGGGGTATAAGTTGTACCCCTGGGGTGCAGGAGCTGCCCAAAATTTTACCCCATTCATTGTCTATGGGGAGGATGTCCCGTTAAGCTCGTGTATCTCTTACTATGGGAAATTGCATAGGGATTTTGTATTGACCACAGCTCTGGCACACAGTGTCTCAGAGACAAGGGGGTGGGCTCAATTTACTCAGACAGCCAATCACTATCTCAGGATGATTGTCAACCTATGAAGCCACGCCCTAGCAACCATTTAGAGCTCCCTAGCAACTGATCCCATAGACTTCCATTGAAAGAGATCAAAGGGATATCTTTGGATAGAAGTGTCATAGAAACACGAGGGTTGGTTTGTTTGACTCGGGGCATCAACAGCCAATCATAAATCACCGTCAACACTTCCTAGCCACTCCCTAGCAACCATTATCAAGCAGCCTAGCAACCGTTTACCAAGACCTATATCTCTGCCTCAGAACATTATAGAGGCATGGGGGTTGGTTTATATCATTCATACTGACAAGCAGCCTTTGGAGTATCATCATTGGATGCTGCCAAGCCACGCCATAGCAACCAAACAGAGTACCCTAGCAACCGTTTACCAAGATCTATATCTCTGCATCAGAACATCATACAGACATGGGGGTTGGTTTATATCATTCATACTGACAAGCAGTATCATCATTGGATGCTGCCATGCCACTCCATAGCAACCAAAAAGAGTACCCTAGCAACCGTTTACCAAGACATATATCTCAGCCTCAGAACATCATACAGACATGGGGGTAGGTTTATATCATTCATTAAGACAAGCAGTATCATCATTGGATGCTGCCAAGCCCCCCTAGCAACCAAACAGAGTACCCTAGCAACCGTATACCAAGACCTATATCTCTGCTTCGGAACATCGTAGAGACATGGGGGTTGGTTTATATCATTCATAAAGACAAGCACTATCATCATTGGATGCTGCCAAGCCCCCTTAGCAACCAAACAGAGTACCCTAGCAACCATATACCAAGACCTATATCTCTGCCTCAGAACATCATAGAGATATGGGGGTTGGTTTATATCATTCATACAGACAAGCAGTATCATCATTGGATGCTGCCAAGCCCCCCTAGCAACCAAACAGAGTACCCTAGCAACCGTATACCAAGACCTATATCTCTGCTTCGGAACATCGTAGAGACATGGGGGTTGGTTTATATCATTCATACAGACAAGCAGTATCATCATTGGATGCTGCCAAGCCCCCCTAGCAACCAAACAGAGTACCCTAGCAACCGTATACCAAGACCTATATCTCTGCTTCAGAACAACATAGAGGCATGGGGGTAAGTTTATATCATTCATACAGACAAGCAGTATCATCATTGGATGCTGCCAAACCCCTCCATAGCAACCAAACAGAGTACCCTAGCAACCGTTTACCAAGACCTATATCTCTGCCTCAGAACATCCTAGAGACATGGGGGTTGGTTTATATCATTCATACAGACAAGCAGTATCATCATTGGATGCTGCCAAACCCCTCCATAGCAACCAAACAGAGTACCCTAGCAACCGTTTACCAAGACCTATATCTCTGCCTCAGAACATCCTAGAGACATGGGGGTTGGTTTATATCATTCATACAGACAAGCAGTATCATCATTGGATGCTGCCAAGCCCCCCTAGCAACCAAACAGAGTACCCTAGCAACCGTATACCAAGACCTATATCTCTGCTTCGGAACATCGTAGAGACATGGGGGTTGGTTTATATCATTCATACAGACAAGCAGTATCATCATTGGATGCTGCCAAGCCCCCCTAGCAACCAAACAGAGTACCCTAGCAACCGTATACCAAGACCTATATCTCTGCTTCAGAACATCATAGAGGCATGGGGGTTGGTTTATATCATTCATACAGACAAGCAGTATCATCATTGGATGCTGCCAAACCCCTCCATAGCAACCAAACAGAGTACCCTAGCAACCGTTTACCAAGACCTATATCTCAACCTCAGAACATCCTAGAGACATGGGGGTTGGTTTATATCATTCATACAGACAAGCAGTATCATCATTGGCAGCTGCCAAGCCACTCCATAGCAACCAAACAGAGTACCCTAGCAACCATTTACCAAGACCTATATCTCTGCATCAGAACATCATAGAGACATGGGGGTTGGTTTATATCATTCATACTGACAAGCAGTATCATCATTGGATGTTGCCTAAACACTCCATAGCAACCAAACAGAGTACCCTAGCAACCGTTTACCAAGACCTATATCTCTGCCTCAGAACATCGTACAGACATGGGGGTTGGTTTATATCATTTATATTGACAAGCAGTATCATCATTGGATGCTGCCAAGCCACTCCATAGCAACCAAACAGAGTACCCTAGCAACCGTTTACCAAGACCTATATCTCAGCCCCAGAACATCCTACAGACATGATGCTTGGCTTTTTTGCATTATCCGGGTGGCGAATTTTGCCACGGCAAGCACCACTCACATTTTCTTCAGGAAATGTACATTCTAGTTATTATTATTCTTTTTCCGGACAACATTTTGTCCCGCTACTCCTCCCACAGTTTTTGTCACAGACCCATGAATGAGGTGTCAAAACGTGCGGCTTATTCGGGAATGGTGTGCTATATCTTTTCTAAGGGGTCGGGGGTGCGGTGTTCGCCCCAGGGGCGAAAAAGTAGCGAAAAAAATCCCATAGACTTAACATTGCGAAAATTTTTAACGAGTCATAACTCTGAGAGAGGATTTCGTAGAAACTCGTGTGTCACCACATTTGAAGAGGCTGGCAGGCCCTGTAAGATGACACATCGCAATGGGGTATAACTTGTACCCCTGGGGCGCTAGAGCTCCCCAAATTTCCTCAAATTTCCCCATTGACTTATAATGGGGAGGGACGTCCCATAAAACTCATGCGTTTCTCTTACTATGGGAAATTGCATAGGGATTTTGTATTGACCATAGCTCTGGCTCACAGTGTCTCAGAGACAAGGGGGTGGGCTCAATTTACTCAGACAGCCAATCACTATCTCAGGATGATTGTCAACCTATGAAGCCACGCCCTAGCAACCATTTAGAGCTCCCTAGCAACTGATCCCATAGACTTCCATTGAAAGAGATCAAAGGGATATCTTTGGATAGAAGTGTCATAGAAACACGAGGGTGGGTTTGTTTGACTCGGGGCATCAACAGCCAATCACAAATCACCTTCAACACTTCCTAGCCACGCCCTAGCAACCATTATCAAGCAGCCTAGCAACCGTTTACCAAGACCTATATCTCTGCTTCGGAACATCGTAGAGACATGGGGGTTGGTTTATATCATTCATACAGACAAGCAGTATCATCATTGGATGATGCCAAGCCCCTCCATAGCAACCAAACAGAGTACCCTAGCAACCGTTTACCAAGACCTATATCTCTGCCTCAGAACATCATAGAGACATGGGGGTTGGTTTATATCATTCATACAGACAAGCAGTATCATCATTGGATGCTGCCAAGCCCCCCTAGCAACCAAACAGAGTACCCTAGCAACCATATAAAAAGACCTATATCTCTGCTTCAGAACATCATAGAGGCATGGGGGTTGGTTTATATCATTCATACAGACAAGCAGTATCATCATTGGATGCTGCCAAGCCCCCTAGCAACCAAACAGAGTACCCTAGCAACCGTATACCAAGACCTATATCTCTGCTTCAGAACATCATAGAGGCATGGGGGTTGGTTTATATCATTCATACAGACAAGCAGTATCATCATTGGATGCTGCCAAGCCCCCCTAGCAACCAAACAGAGTACCCTAGCAACCGTATACCAAGACCTATATCTCTGCTTCGGAACATCGTAGAGACATGGGGGTTGGTTTATATCATTCATACAGACAAGCAGTATCATCATTGGATGCTGCCAAGCCCCCCTAGCAACCAAACAGAGTACCCTAGCAACCGTATACCAAGACCTATATCTCTGCTTCAGAACATCATAGAGGCATGGGGGTTGGTTTATATCATTCATACAGACAAACAGTATCATCATTGGATGCTGCCAAACCCCTCCATAGCAACCAAACAGAGTACCCTAGCAACCGTTTACCAAGACCTATATCTCTGCCTCAGAACATCCTAGAGACATGGGGGTTGGTTTATATCATTCATACAGACAAGCAGTATCATCATTGGATGCTGCCAAGCCCCCTTAGCAACCAAACAGAGTACCCTAGCAACCATATACCAAGACCTATATCTCTGCTTCGGAACATCGTAGAGACATGGAGGTTGGTTTATATCATTCATACAGACAAGCAGTATCATCATTGGATGCTGCCAAGCCCCCCTAGCAACCAAACAGAGTACCCTAGCAACTGTATACCAAGACCTATATCTCTGCTTCAGAACATCATAGAGGCATGGGGGTTGGTTTATATCATTCATACAGACAAGCAGTATCATCATTGGATGCTGCCAAGCCCCCCTAGCAACCAAACAGAGTACCCTAGCAACCGTATACCAAGACCTATATCTCTGCTTCGGAACATCGTAGAGACATGGGGGTTGGTTTATATCATTCATACAGACAAGCAGTATCATCATTGGATGCTGCCAAGCCCCCCTAGCAACCAAACAGAGTACCCTAGCAACCGTATACCAAGACCTATATCTCTGCTTCAGAACATCATAGAGGCATGGGGGTTGGTTTATATCATTCATACAGAAAAACAGTATCATCATTGGATGCTGCCAAACCCCTCCATAGCAACCAAACAGAGTACCCTAGCAACCGTTTACCAAGACCTATATCTCTGCCTCAGAACATCCTAGAGACATGGGGGTTGGTTTATATCATTCATACAGACAAGCAGTATCATCATTAGATGCTGCCAAGCCACTCCATAGCAACCAAACAGATTACCCTAGCAACCGTTTACCAAGACCTATATCTCTGCCTCAGAACATCGTACAGACATGGGGGTTGACTTTTTAGCATCCCAGTAGCATCCGGGTGGCGAGTTTTGCCACGGCAAGCACCACTCACATTTTCTTCAGGAAATGTACATTCTAGTTAAGTTGGCTTGGAAGAGCCAACTTACTGATATTGTACTTAAACTTATTATTATTATTATTATTATTATTATTATTCTTAGACTAAAAAACTAATTGCTACTCCTCCTAGACTGTTCAAGCTACATCCACCAAACTCGGATCAGACCTTCAGACTAGTCTGACTCGGGTTGCTTTATCTTTTTAGACTGATCCGACTTACGGTTTTCCTAAAAAAGCTGATTAAAACTTGGGAAAACTCCCATAGACTTTCATTGACGGAATGTTCAGATTTTCAAACTGTTCAACTGTCAAAAATTCAAATCTACACACTGAAGCCCAGACTCACTCCAACTGACATTCTGTGAAATACATCTGAGCCATAGAGACTCATTAAACTCATCTATCTATCTATCTATCTATCTATCTATCTATCTATCTATCTATCTATCTATCTATCTATCTATCTATCTATCTATCTATCTATCTATCTATCTATCTATCTATCTATCTATCTATCTATCTATCTATCTATCTATCTATCTATCTATCTATCTATCATCTGACTATTTCTATCTATCTATCTATCTATCTATCTATCTATCTA